>NW_020209261.1:216477-487616 GCF_003025095.1 Trichoderma harzianum CBS 226.95
CTCCAGCACCAGCTCCAGCACCAGCTCCAGCACCAGCTCCAGCACCAGCTCCAGCACCAGCTCCAGCACCAGCTCCAGCACCAGCTCCAGCACCAGCTCCAGCTCCAGTGGCAGCTCCAGTGGCAGCAACACAAGTAGCCGTTGGACGAGGACGAGGACGAGGCCGAGGACGAGGACGAGGCCGAGGCCGAGGAGGTCGCCGCGATCGCGATGAGCACCACTATCACATCTATAACGTGGATGTTTGGAAAGAGTTTCGCCGAGACTTATTATCTCACGGTATTAACGGTATTAACATGCACTTTTGAGAACCAAACAGCTCCTGTTTCTAATATCTGGTACCTTTTGTGGGTTCTCAAGACGCAACCCTGCCGTTCAGAAAGATGGGCATCGACGAAGCATCTATTCACTCAGAATATATACAGGCATTCATCTAACCTGGAGAGACACCAATGCCGCTATGAAGGCAAGCTCTTTGGGGAAGCGGGGTTGAATCAGGCAGGCTCACTTGTTATATGCTATGGGAATTGGCACACGGATTATTTCTATCATGTACTTTCTTCCGAACGGCTTCACTTGAGGTCGAGTTGCATTTGCGTCTATTGTTGTATCTGGTCTGGTCAATTTCGTGTGTCACATTAATATATTCATCTTACAAGAATTGACTCTCTTTTGCACTTCTGCATTTACAAAGCTGGCCTGTTTACGTGCTTGGTCAGCCTCAACATTTTGGGGTTGAGACAGGGGATGCAGTGCAGTGCAGCTTGATGAATCTTCTCTGCTTTGCCTCTTGGAATGCGCGATATTGCCGAGATAAATCCATTCCCAGCTGCTGTTATTGTGCCGCGGTTCTATCTCGGTAAGCAGTCGAATATGTCAATTTAAACCTCACCCAAACTCAATTGTGTCAAATATTTGACGTTTGGCGCGTGTAACGTCAATTGGAGGGTTGTACTCAGCACTAGCGATGACGTCTCGTGCATTGTGGGTTTGGCTATATCTTGTTTTGTGCGCGGGATGCAGATTAAGGTTGAGCTTGACAGCGCAGTTGAGTCTAGCGCATTCAACAAAATTTCCAATGGATGCCGAACTGGCCCTTAATTAGCATTAATTAGCAATCGTAATGACACCGGCCCTCTCCTCTGTCCAAGCAGCTTCGAGCACTAGAACTATCCGTACCTAGGTAGAGACGAAAAGATCGAGTCTCTAGCCTGGAATCGGCTTGCTGTCCCCATACGATCTGCGCTGCTGACCGAAACCGGCCCAGATCTCAATGCCGCTTATTCGCGGATCTGTGATTGTGATAGCCGAATCTGCGATAAGGGCCGTTGGGGAGACCCAAGCAAGCGGCCAAGCATTGAACCAAGGCAGAGCCTAAAAACCACCCGCTGGATCCCCTCCCACGGCGTCGGGAGCCCGCTGTGGCCCCCAATCTCCAGCGGATCGGCTATCAGATAAAGCACCGAGGGCAGCCCAAAACCCCAAAGCGTTCCCCTCCATCTTCATTTTTCCGCACCAAGACCATCGCTCGTGCTTTGGCTCTGGCTGACTCCTCCTCCTCTTCAGTGTCAGTTTGTCATCTTAACCTCTGCTAGATGCACCTGCAGCAAATCTGACAGATTACCTGCAGCCTGACCATCCGTTCCCCGTCGCAACAAACACCTCACTGGTCTACCAAGGACCCCCCCTGCAACTACTGCTACCAAGTACCTTGTCTTCCCTATCGCTCTATCGCTCCTCCAAGCTTCTCGCGCAGCTACTCGCTCGTACTCTTCCGGCAAGCGCTGGTACCGGTACAAACACTCCATCGTCCAAATCAAGGCGTCTTCCCAAGCCCGCGGACTCGTCCGACCCCTTCCGAGCAGGCCCCCAATTCGAATCCCCCTGCCCTCGTCTCGCCATCTTTCTCAGCCCCCAGGCCCCTTTCGAACGACACGACATGATTCCCTCTCGAGTCGGAGGCCAGCATTTGCGCTTGGCCGCGTCCCGTCCTAATCCTGGTTACCGGCCCTCCGCCGCGAGCTTTAAGCCGGCTCGCCGCCCTGCTTCTGGAGGCAGTCGAAACGTCTCATCTTCATCTTCTACCGGTGCTTCTGGCTCTGGTTCTGGTTCTGCTCCCAACGCAAAGATTCCTGCTCGTCTGCCCGGCATGGCTGAAAACGACCACGACGTTGAGCGCTACCTGCGTGAAAACCACCAGCGTCTCTTTGAAAACAACAAGCAGTGGGCCGACCAAAGGCTCAAGGAGGACCCCGAGTTCTTCACCAACCTGGCTGCTGGCCAGTCGCCCGAGTATCTCTGGATTGGATGCAGTGATTCTCGAATCCCCGCCGAGGCCATCACCGGTCTCCAGGCTGGCGAGGCCTTTGTCCACCGCAACATTGCCAACTTGGTCATCAGCACCGACCTCAACGTCATGAGCGTCATCAACTATGCTGTGCGCCACCTCAAGGTCAAGCACATTGTCGTCTGCGGCCACTACAGCTGCGGAGGTGTCAAGGCCGCCATGACCCCCAAGGACATGGGCTTACTCAACCCCTGGCTGCGAAACATTCGCGACGTCTACAGGCTCTACGAGAAGGAGCTTGATGCCATCAAGGATGAGAAGAAGCGATACGACCGCCTGGTCGAGCTCAACGTCATCGAGCAGTGCCGCAACGTCATCAAGACGGCTGATGTCCAGCACTCTTTCGAGGAGAACCGATATCCCATTGTTCACGGCTGGGTCTTCAACTTTGAGGATGGCCGCATCACCGACTTGAGCGTCGACATGAAGGAGATTCTTGGAGACATTCAGAAGATTTACAACTTGACCGAGTAAATGCGACTCTACTGCATGGATTTCCTTGGTATACATGTGTTCTTTTTTTGGTATTATTCTGGATTTGGATAAGGATGCAGCTTGAGGTTTTGGATTTGGACGTGCGTGGACGTTGTGGTGGGTGACAGGAGTCGATGATTAGACACTTTTGTTTGTTACTTTTTGGCATAGCATTTTGCAGATTACGGCCATGATAGCCTCAGGGGTGGTGGTGATGGAAATGGAGACTTTTTTACCCCGTCTTGCCCACAACCAGCACCAAAGAGAGATCACCCGTCCATTCCGGTCCTGGCCAGCCAATCGCTGCGAGTGATTATTCCCAACTGTTGCATCACCCCCGCGTCTCTGCCCACACTGAACAGGGATCATCCCACTGAAATAAATTACCGCCTTTTTTATCTCGCAAGGCTGCCGGATCTGGACCACACGTGCCCTGTTGCTCAGGATGACTGGCAAATGGCCAAAAGATGACACTCTTGGGGTACATGACGGTGCGTTGCATGTCACTCAGCTGACTGTTCTCTTCTTAGGTAGATACGGCATATACGATTACACGCCTATTACAGCGCAGGCGTTCTACGGTAAGCTTTGACAATTGTCATGGATCTGTCTGCAAAGGGAAACGATCGCTTCGTGCGTGCTGCCTTGCCGTTGCTGGGTACATTTTGCATCTTCAACCCCTTAAAACTATGCGATAACAATAAATCCCTCTTCGGATGCTCGGACGCATCCTTTCATGTCTCATATGCTCTGATGCTCGGATGCTTTATCCGAATGACTCGGGTTTTTATGCTGCTAAAATAAATTAGCCATAGATAAGTGAACAGACAAATCGGACCACCGTACTGTTGTTGCCTTTGGCTAACATTCTGTTATTCTGACTACCTTCTTCTTCTATCTACCACTGTTACTACTTTGGTAATACCGAAATCTATATAACAATGCAACAACATGCCACATGACACATGACAATCGATTCATTACTAAAACACACAAGACTTGAAAGGAGATGATAGCGGTCTGCATATCCCTCATACCTGTACCGGTACATGTGCTACGCGAGGCTGAGTAGTCGCTCGCATCATGACACTATCCCCTGTCTCCCTCCTCGAGAACGACACCCATGTCTTGAAGCTCGACATGGAAAACGTCCTCTTGAATCTTGGTCCGTCGTCTTCCGGACCCCCTTGGCCCCAGTGGCCCCTCTGCACGGCACCGTCCTCCAGAAGCCGGAAGCGCCGCTTGGCGAGCTTCCACAGCTCAATGCCCGTCACGAAGACCAGCGTGAAACCCACGGAGAGCGCCCACTCCCAGGAGATGCCCGTGTGCTTGAAGAAGCGGGTGTTGAGGAAGGGGATGTACACGACGGGGAACACGGACAAGCTGCCGATGATGACGGACCAGAACAGGAAGCGGTTGCTGTAAATGTCCCTGAAAAAGGGGAAGAAGCTGTCGTCGTTGGGGTTGAGCCGGAACATGGACCGGCGGAGGCTCTTGAACTCCCACGCGGAAATGAGGATGAGCCACGTCAGGAGCGCAAACGTCGCCGCTCGAGCGCGGAACACGGGAATGCAGGCGTCGGAAAACTTTGTGTTGCAGTCGTAACCGAGGTTCCCGCCGTTGGCCCCGTAGATGATGATGCAGAACGTGCAGAGCGTGCACGCCCCCATCAGGATGCCGTAGACAATCATGTCGACGATGATCTGGTTGGTGAAGACGCCTCGCTTCTTGTCCTGCGGCAGCTTGCGCATCACCTCCTGGGCGGCGGCCTCGCGACCTAGCCCAAACGCCGGGAACGACGACGTGGCCATGTTGATCCAGATGATTTGCAAGGGGGACACGGGGAACACGGAGAAGCCCATGTCGTCGACGAAGCCGAGGCCCGCGACGAGGAGAATCACTTCGCCTACGTTTGACGTGAGCAGGTGCAGCACAAACTTTTGGATGTTGTCAAACATGCGGCGGCCCTCTCGGATAGCGGCCACGATGGAGTTGAACTTGTCGTCGGTGAGGACAATCTTTGCCGCGGACTTGGCCACATCGGAGCCCGACCCCATGGCGATGCCGACATCTGCGCGAGAGAGAGACGGCGCATCGTTGACGCCGTCTCCCGTCATGGCCATGAAGGCCCCACGCCGACGAAGGGCCTCAATCATGCGGGTCTTGGTATCCGGAGCACAGCGCGCAATGACTAGCGGAAGCTCCTCCAACGCATCAATCTCGGCATCTGTCATCTTATCAAACTCCGTAGCCTTGACCACGACAGATGCCGCGACACTTTCGGGCAGGATGTTGAGGTTTCGAGGGATAATGCCAACTTCTTTGGCAATGGCTTTGGCCGTCTCCGGGTGGTCACCAGTAAGCATATGGACTTTGATGCCCGCTTGAGAGCACTCGGCGATAGAAGGCTTAGTCTCCCTACGCGGAGGATCGTAGATGCCGGCAAGACCGAGAAGGACGAGGTTTTGCTCGACTGTTGAGCGTAGTTTATCGTCTTCCTCGGCAGAGCTCGAGCTTGATTGTTTCGATGTAAATCTTCCCTCCCATGGGCGATATGCCACAGCTAGAACCCGTTGGCCCTGCGATGCGAGGGCATTCATCTGTCCGAGAACGGACTCCTTAAGTTCGTCTGTCATGGGTTGCTGTGATTCGCCAATGCCGGCAAAGGCACACATGTCAAGGATGCGTTCTACGGCACCCTTGGTAAAGACGATGCTATTGTCCGAACCAGCAATGAAACTGCCTTCAGCTTCAGGGGCGTTGTAAATGACTGACATGCGCTTGATGGAGCTGTCAAAGGGGAACTCGGCGACTTGCCTCCACCCTTCCCCTTCAAGAGTCTTCTTTCCGTGGTTGAAGCGATGAGCAAAGACTTGTAATGCAACCTCTGTTGGTTCGCCAGTAGTCTGCCACTTTTCCTCTTCTTGATCGAATCTCACGGTAGCAAGATTACAGAGCGCAGACGAAAGCAAGAACGCGCGCAGCTCGTCCGTCATCTTAGTCTCCGGCTCCGGGCTTTGCGGCTGCTTCGACGACGAGATATTTAGTTTCTCATCCGGAACATCGAACTTAAGCACAGCAGCACTGCGCTCCTTATCAAAGTCGCGCGTCTTCTCTTCTACAGGTTCTTGCGGAGTCTCGTCTTTGCTCTGCGTGTACACGACGCGCCCCTTTGTAGGGTCGCTGGGGTTCTGAGAGTCGTGGACAGTGTACACGTGCGAAGAAGGGATCCATGCCTGGCGAACAATCATGGCGCCTTCGGTCAGCGTTCCGGTCTTATCGGAGCAGATGTTGGTGACGCCGCCGAGGGCTTCGAGGGCGGAGAGATCGCGGACGACGACGTTGGCCTTGCGCATGACTGTGACGGCGACGACCATTGTAATTGTCAGGACACTGGAGAAAAAGTTAGTTGAATATTGTAAGATGATGGGAAAGGAAAGACTCACGCAACAAGAGACTCGGGGATGATGGCGATGCCCAACGAGGTTGCATAGATGATGACCTCGTGTCGCATATTAAAGTGATTAACACCAAAGACAATCATGGCGAGAATCACAGCACAGCCAAAGAGAAGATAGGCCAGGGCCGACAACTTGCGCTGCAACGGCGTTCCCACCGTTAAGCCCAAGAACTTGCCCACAAAGTCATAGATGCGCTTCGACAAGCCAACAACAGGTTGTTTCTTGCCGTACTTGCGCCAATTCATCGAACGTCCAGCCTTGCGACTCTTCTTGGACGTCGAGGCAGCGATTTTGCCTACTTCAGTAGCCATGCCTGTAGCGACAACGATGCCCCTGCCGCGACCCTTTTGCACGACGGTTGTAGCGTAGGCCATGTTGATGCGGTCGCCAATGCCGACCTCGCCTTCAGAGGTAGCGGCCGTTTCGGAGCCGTGGGCGGTGATGTGGTTTGAAGTGATTTTCTCGACCGGGATGGATTCGCCGGTGAGTTGGCCTTCTTCGCAGGCGAGGTTCATGGCTTCGAAGAGGCGGAGGTCTGCGGGGACGGTGTCGCCCATTTTGAGGAGGACAATGTCTCCGGGGACGACTTCGGAGCTGTTTCATCTGGTTAGTATCCAATTGAACCATCATGATTGATTGGGAAAACTTACTTGGGAATGACTTGAGTGTGGCCATCGCGAAGGACCATGGCGCTGGGAGAAGACAATGCGCGGAGAGCGTCCATGCGCTTTTCGGCACGGTACTCCTGCCAGAAACCTATGGTGACATTGAGGAAGATGACGCAGGCGAGGACACCGCCTTCAATGTAGTCTTGGATACCAAAGCTGAGAGCCATGGCAAAGACGAGAACCTAGATACAGTCATGTTAGTTAGCCAGCACGATGGGACGAAGAGGGGAGAGTGTCATCTTACAATGATCATGGCATTGAGGATCTGCTTCGCGAGAATGCTATACCACGGTATAGTCCCGCCAACGTCGAGTTCATTCGTGCCATATCTCGACTGCAGGTCAGAAACCTGCTCCGACAACAATCCTCGATCGACATTGGTTCCGAGGGCCCGTTCAGTCTCTTCAACGGTGAGCAAGAATGGGTGCTTGGGGAACTCCGCCATCAGATCAGGGCCTGGGGCTCTTATCAATAAAGTGGAAGATGACGAGACTATGGCTGTACATAGATGAGAGCGTTTCTGACTATGAACAAAGTCTGGGCTGACAAAATATGTAAACTTTGTGAATAGAGATTCTGACTTTTGAAAGGCTACGTGTCGAAATATGCGGGGAATCAATGGGTATAAGTACTTCGAAGCGAGCGACAAGATCTTGGCTTTTGACAAGAGGCTTGCCACGAGCGAGAAGTCTTGCCATCATGAGTGAACTTTGGTGTCATGGCTTGATATCAGGGCGGGTCTGACCGGTAACTAGTGTCCTTGGCGTCGGGTCGATGAGCGCGGAGGCTTGGAGAGGATGGTTTGCATGGTGTTGAGGGGTTGTTCTTTGATGTACGACGGTTATATCGTGTGTTATGAATGCAGTGGTACCTTTTTCTCAGCTGTTACGCAGCATCATGTCTGAAAGCTGCTGTGATACATGTTCGGCACGAGGCTGTCTTAGACATTCAACCCATCAACTACTACTACCTTACCATGAACTAGACTAGGTGGTTTCACTTCAGCACAAGACAAAAATCACATCATCCCGATTCCAAGACAAGCCAAGAGCCTCAAGACCCCATCTCCACCCTTGGCGCCGCGTATTCCCCAGTCTTTGAGCCCGTAAATCCACCTCCGCAAGAAAACGACAAGCAGAACATAACGACACCTCGCCAACGAATCTTGGCTCTCATCCGCCAAGATCTGGTTATCAAGCACCGGGTGGTTATTTAAAGTTATCTAGTCCGAGTCTATTCCCTCTCTAGCCAATAGCGTAGCAGCTCGATGGAGGGGATGCCGCCAAGTCGGTTTTGCTATTCCGTATTGACTTTGGGGCGGATCTTGGCGCACCGGGGGGGGCGATTCGACAGAAAAGTGGCGAAAAGGGCTCTGATTTTTGGTTGGACTTTCTGGAAGACGTTGTGGAAGAGGGGGGGCTGGCGTTGAGTTTTTGAGGCTGTGGTTGGTTGGGTTTGTTTCCGCCAAGGCTTCGGGTTGTTTATAATGTGATGACGGATTGAATACAGGAAGCCGAGTTTATGCTTTTCTGGAAGTAAGTAAGCCGAGGATGAAGGAATGAATGGGCTCTTTATGATTATTCATTCATTCACTCTACCTACTCATATCTAACTGGTAGACTCATCTAGATCTACTCATAGCTGTCATCTAGACGATTTCCCCTTTAAGACTGTAAACGTCGATGACAGATGAGATGGTCAATTTTGTATCTCATATAGTTATTTGGTCGACATGGGCATCGTCTTTTTCGAACTTTGGTAGCAATTTAAGTGAGCGACCACTCCCACACGCTGAGTGCATACATATGCAGCACTTGTCGTTCGTTTTCGTTGACTTAGTTATTCACCTCATAATTACTGCGACGTTTCCATTTCTGCCCCAATTTGACCATGTATGTGCCTTGTAGTATGCCTTCCGATGCATTTGGTGATTCATACATGTACCCTGCAGCATTGCCCTTGTAATATAGACTGATGAACTTAAATGACCCCTTGACTTGCGAGGCAAATTTCTCAATATTTTCCAATAGAGATCACCTATTTACTCGGTATTTATAATTATACAGTGTATATCTCCTGCTTGCTTTTTCTACCACTGGGCAGGATGGTGAGGCAGCAAGCGGTACAGTGCGATAAATTCGCTTACATGGCGAGGCTTGTGCCGTTGTTGTTGGATTGGCTCTACTAAATATGCTGCCCTTCTACCAAATAGGCATTGCCACACTCCAAGATGCGGTTCAGCGGTAAATTATCAGGCAGCAACGGTACCTAACGACATTATGCCTTGGGATATGGAATATGCCTTCCCAGGTTATGAAACTCCACCATTTAACCTTGCGCAACCCATGCGAAACTCGATTCAATCTTCCTACTATTATCAAGATTGACTGGAAGGAAATCCTATTTACGTCCAAATGGATCTGTGCCATGACTGTCACGATTTTGCCCGGGCCATTTCTCAGAGACTCAGGTCATGGCCTGGGCTGGATTCTTTCTCGAATGTCGACAGGCTGCGGGCGGAATCGCAGAACTGCCGACTGTGTAAAATGATATATGATTACACATTCGCCGATGCCCAGAAAGCAGTACCATATCAGTGTTCAGAACTCTTCTACAGGCCATGCTATGATAATCCATTTAGCATCCCAATTACTTCCGTGGAACTTTCCATCCATAAACAGAGTAGCATCAAAATAGCCGTATGGAGCGATGAAGGTAACTAACTTCCGGCCAATATGCTTTCTTACCTGAGGGATAGTGGTCTACGCTAGTATTAACACTTCAGTTAGGCTCAGCGGCTGCCCTCTCTGGAAAGTTTTGCACAGAGCCGCCTCTACCAAGCGACAACTGTCCGGAGGCGTTCGCTTTCATCAGATCTTGGATTCAGAAATGCTCTCAAGAGCATGATTTATGTAAAGGCACATTCTCTAAGTCCTGTCTAGATGAGGTTGCGGGTCCAAAACTTCCTACCCGAATATTGGACGTTGGGCCCCTAAATCATGAGTCGGTTTCTCTCTTTGAAACCAACGGCCAGCGAGGGGAATTCTGCGCGCTCAACTACTGTTGGGGCCCAGAAGGTACACAAACTCTAATGACGACGAGGGATTCCATCAAAGATCATCGGAAAGGCATTCAATTCAGCAGTCTGCCAAAGACCTTTCAAGATGCCGTCATTATTACACGTGAGCTTGATATTCGTTATCTCTGGATCGACAGCCTTTGCATCATACAAGGAGACGAGAGCGACTGGAAGAGAGAGTCTGACACAATGGCAGAAATTTACCAGAACGCATTCCTGGTGATAGCGGCTTCAGGAGCTGCAAACCCAAAAGAAGGCTGCTTTTCGACCGAATCCAGATGCCAAACTGCTGTAGAAGTTCCATATTATTCAGCGGAAGGGCAGGCGGCTGGCTCTATAAAGCTTTCGATGCGTATCCGTGGCGAAGAATCACCATATTGGGGGCCACTGTCTGAAAGAGGATGGGCTTTCCAGGAGTGGATTCTGGCACGGAGAGTTTTGCATTACATGCCGCAGGGCATAACATGGAAATGCAAGATGTTCGAGTCTGGTGAAAGAGATGACTATGATATGGGACAGTACTGTGATTCATGGGAGGATATGCTGGACTAATTCTCCTACCGTAAGCTCACCTACAAAAAAGACCGCCTAGCGGCCTTGGAAGGACTAGCTCAGGCGCATCTTGAGAGGACCAACGACGAGTATAGCTTTGGTATCTTCGAATCAGGAATTCCAGAACAGCTTCCCTGGATGATGAGGAGCAGGGCAAAGGCTTCAGAAGACTTGACGGATGTGCCTCATTGGTCTTGGGCCTCCAAAGGAGGGTCAAAATATTTCTGGGCAAAGCCCACCTACGAATTGCGGCTAATACACCACACGCGAGCCGTTTTCGAGTCTTCTGGCGTTATAAAAGTCGATGGCTTCGTGGCACAATCGAGAACTTCTATCATCAAGTCTAGAAAATCTGCTCGTACTCACAAGCGAATATTTCAAGATCTACTATCTCTGGTCGGGTGGTTTAGGAAAGATTCGTTGCACTGGATCCAAATCGTGTCCAGACATACTCGAACTATTGGCATAGCTGCCTTTGACAGAGACCATTATACAAAAGTGTATATTCTTTTTCTAAAACAATGGAGAGACTATAAAGAGTAAGTCTTGCACAATATTATCTATTGATAACAGAAAACTAACTTGATTCATTTGTGCATCTCTGTAGCTGCTTTAAGAGATGTATCGAAAAAGGTTTGATCGGCGAAGATGTGGTGAGAACAAACTGATTGTTGAACGGTAGTTGAGAAATAGCTAACGAACAGTCAAGATGCCATACACAGTTTTGCTGCTAATACCGAGTGATGATAGAGATGGCTATTTTCGGCGAGTGGGTATGGGATTTGTTATTCCAGGCCCAGAAAGTAAGGAGGTGTCGGCGGTTCATCAGACTATTAAGCTAATCTGAGTGACTTTTACGCACTGGGTTAGAGAGACATAAGTGATATTCGTAAAAGATTTTTACGGTCTTCGGGTGAATGCCAAATGCTCGTCGCCGTCCAATATACATGTCACTGGTAGTGCAATCACTGCGGCCAGGTGAAAAATCGTTTACCAAAAGCTCATATGGGCTACGAATATTTATGCTTAGGCCCAACCCATCGCTTCTTTCTTCTCGATATACTGTGGCCTATCTTGTCAATCTTCCTCAAACAGCTTCTCTGCTACTCGCCCATCCACAGCCCTCCGAGGCGAAAAGGTGACGATGCCAACAGCCAAATATGCCAAACTGGTTGTTCTCGGCCTCTTTACACGTTCGCGCTATGGTATGTCTAGTATTGGAGATGAAATACAAAGGATAATCGAGAGAGCTGCTGCTTGAGTGTTCCACGTGTGAGATGAAGATGAAACGGGCGATTGCCGGTAACTTCTACATGACTGGGGTTTTGGAGGATCCATCACGCATCCGTATACATTCCGCGCCTTCGTTCACGATGATTTGTGTTTACGGGCTTTCCGTTTGGGATTTCTCCGTTTACGGGTTTTCCGTTTAGAGGTTTTCTTTTTGGGGGGTTTCTTTTTGGGGGTGAGCGTAATAGTACCGTCTGCGTTTTTCTATTAAGAATTAACAATCGGAATACAAACACCCCGGAAATAACTTCAAATTGCTTACGATCGCAGCATCATAGGTCGAATCAGCAGGATTTATGGGGATCCAATTGGGATCCTCGCCGTTCGCAACTTGTGTGTACCAGCCTAGGAAGCCATTTAGTCATGGCCAGAACCTCAAGAGCTACGCCGACCTTACGATCAAGTTGATTATGGTATCTAGTAGTGAAGCCACTTTTTCCGGTTATCGGTATCTCTCTTCCATGAATATATCGGTAATGGTATCGAAGTGACTCCCGGCAGAAGTAAGGTTCATACTAGGATTAAATTAGTAGTTGTTCTTCCACGATACAGAAGTCATGCCATACTCTATCACAGAGAACACCATCCTCGTCTCGCCAGCGACAAAAAAGCTCTCCCGGCATGATGATGGCTTCGCCCTTCTGGAAATGAAACTTAGCAGAGATGTTGTGGCAGAGCAGCTGGGGCTCGACTCTAGAACTAACATGGTTTACCTAGATAGAGGGCATCGCCTCATTATTTCTGTCATAATAGCCGTCTCCCTCGATATACCTGAGGTAACCGTCTCTATTCTTGTACGTTATTACCGGCATTGCGAAGCATTTGATTGGCGTAGGAATATTGATTTGCATATAAATATTTCTTGTTTGGAAATTCCTAGGTCTAGCGTGTCAGGGAAACGGTTTGTGATGATTGTGTGTGGAAGGAGAAGGAGCTGTGCAACTGGGGAAAATCCATGTGCATATACGCGCTTAGCAAGAGCGAAGGGGAAACCCCCCAACTTCTCTTACTTTCGCTATGATTCTTCATTTAAACCTTAAACGTACGACGCATTTATCGTATATTCATCATTTAAGAATCTATGCAACGCATTCAGTTTGCGATTAGTGATTCAAATGAGCAAAAAGCCGTATTCATCAAAATTATAGTCTCAGATAACGATGGCCTTGGCGCCATGGTAACTTGCTGAAGGGTACTGGGATTTTACAACAGGAAAGCGTTTGATGCATGGTTAGCATCTGCTGCAATAGTTCTACCATGGAAGAACTAGTATCTTGTAAAGTTAATTATAGTTCTTTTCGCCCTTTGGCGTCAATTTGAACCCTATGCCCTGCTTCTTTTCTCGAATCAACGTCAGCCGCCGTGATCAATGTCTTAAAGTTCAATACAGTAACAATTTATCCATGTCTAAGTAAAAATACAGCCCTACTTCATATATAGATTTCCGATAATGCTTGCTTTCCAAATGCCATTCAACCTTGCCATACATTACCATTAGATGCCCGCATAAACTCCAAGATACCATACCATTTTCGTTTACATGTCATTACAATCATGTCTTGATCGTTCAATAGCCAAACCTTCTACATCAATCCATTGGTAAACAACACCATCAATCCGATCGCAGCAATAGTCCAACCAGACACAAATCCTGTCGAGGACGCCGCATTCGTGCTTGTAGGCTTAACATTCGTCGCGCCGAAGCCAAGATACCAAGATCCAATGTCAGTCAGCCGGCCTCCATTGTTCAAAAACGACGCATTGGGTCCAACGTTGGACACCTTGGAGCGGAAAGCACCAAAGTAAGTGTATCGTGCGATATAATCCAGCTTGCCAAAGTAATCGAGAGTCTGGTTGAAGAACTCTTGCGTCGTCTGTAGATCTTGGTTCGCAAATGCGTATTCCGTCACCCAAATGCTGGTATTAGGCCATCTGTTCATCACAAACGTCAGTATATGCATCTACATTGACATGAGGCAAAAGACTCACGTTGCCCTCCTCTCACCAATAAGCGACGCCAGTCCGGCGAAGTTGTCATACCAATGCACAGGCAAAAAGTCGAATGTGCAATTCTTCTTCTGACTCCCAGTGCTTACAATGTCAGAGCAATTCGCCAGAAACTGCTTCAGCCATGGAATGCCGTCGGGTCCGCCAGTAGTCGCTGGAAGCCCCAGCTTGATGCCCATCTTGCCCAGAGGCTCGAAATTAGCCACCCAGGCCTGAGCAGCATCTCTGGGCTCAATGTCGCTCCCGCCGTTGCTAGTTGAGCCGTCTGGCTCGTTGAAACCCAGTACGTGCGTAATGTTGGTGCCCTGGTTGATAAGAGTCTGAACCTGTGTAAGGAATGTCGTGTCACTGAGGTTGGCCGAAACTCCCCACATCATGGGCACAAACTCAAACTGGTCCTGCGAAATTGAGGTGTAATCCGGCGATGGCTGCGACTGGTAATTGTAGTACCATGTTAAATCACTACCACTCTGCACCCAAATCTGGTTGTCGCTGGGCCAATCGGCATTGGGCGTGAATACGAGACCCCGTTTACCAGAGGATTGGGCTCTGGCGAGGCCTGCTAGTAGCAGAACGGGAGCAAGAACAAGATTGACCATGACGATGTCGTTTCTTCTGTTATCGGCAAAAGAGCAGGGATTTGTGAGATTGGTGCTGATGTGGGGTCGGATCGCCTGGGAATTTGAGATTCGCGATGAAGCGGTGCTGAATCCAAGTCGTAAAGATCGTCGACGGCTCTATCTTCTTCGTTGTGGGTAATTGGAGCGAAGCGATCAAGGAAATATCATTCTTGCGCAATTCTGGACATCAAAGCTAAACAAAAAATGAGAGTCTCTATCCGATCTAATTGAGAAAAGCACGCAATCCAAGAACAAGACGGCGGACGCAGCACGAATTGGCACACGCAGACAACGAGAGAAATTGAATGAACCACGAATGAGACAGAAAAGGAGGAACAATGCAGGACGAAAGAAGAGGGAAAAGAAAAAGAAAAGAAAAAAACAGGATTGAGCTGAGAAAACAAAACGTAACCACACGTCTCTCAGCTTTTCAGGGCGCAGCTGAACGCTATCCAAAGCTATTCCAACTTTGCCGCCGGATCGCCCGATCCGTGGACGCGGGAAGGATAAAAAAAGATGACATGGCAACGCCCAACCAATCCGCGGCCCATAGTCAGGGGTCAGCACAAGGCATTGTCCAATAATGCAACGGTGGTTAATCTAAGCCTGCTTGGCGTGCAGATGAGGCCAGCGTATCGCCGCTAACAGGCGGTACAAAGGATGAAGGAGATTGGGCGCGTGGAAATGGCGCATCATGATGGGAAGCGTTTGGTGTTGTTGTGTTGTTGGTGTTAGTGCTTTCGCGGGATTCCCATGTCGCCGCGCCAAGCTTCGTATGCTGCACAATGATGCACGGCAAACCAATATTCTCCATTCCGAACGAGATACGGTTTGGCTTCTGCCAATAGAGCCGGCGGAATGGCGCCCGTTGCGACCGTTACGGTGACGCAAAAAGAGTTGTGAATCCACTCACTCAACCACGATCACATGTTGACAGACTCACTCATTTTCCTACCTATTATCTTACTAACCCACGCACTTAATCAGCAAATAAAGAATAAGGTTTATACTATTTCTCTGTTGTGTCGTTCTATTTCCATACTCCGCATCGTCTATATCGATGCGAAACACGACCCCTGTCTAGACGCTGTCTAATATGCTCAACAAACATAATTCCATCTTTACAGCGCATTCACCCAGTTGACAGCCTCTTGCGGCTCGAGTCTCTGCATCCAATCCGCCTCTGCGAAAATGTTCCTCACCACGCCCTTCTCGTCAACCAGAATCGTCGTCGGAATCACCATGTCATGTGAATCATTGCCGTGACGCTTCTCCAGGTCCGCACCAACCTTGTTCAAAGTGTCAACCAGGTCGTCCGACTGTTTCCAGACAATGTGTAGCTTTCGCGCAAGCTCGAGTCCATCATCAGTCAGAACCGGAAACGCAAGCTCATTCTTCTCCGCAGTGGTGAGCGAAGCATCAGGCTGCTCCGGCGTAATCGCAACAAATGTTACACCGCGAGCCTCGAAATCCTTCAGGCGCTGCTGGTAGGCCCTCAGGGTGAGGTTGCAAAAGGGACACCAGCCGCCGCGGTAGAACATGATGAGAAGAGGACCCTTGGCCAGGAGGTCAATGCTGCTGACTGGCACGCCGCGGGCATCAGAGAGGATGAAATCGGGCAGCTTTTCGCCAGGCTGGATTGTGGATTTGACGTCAAACGTTTTCTCGACGTTGGTTTTGGCCTCAAAGATAACGGCCTTGACAGCTTCGGGCATTTGCGACCCGACAGCCTGTGCGGTCTCTTGGAGTCCAGCAGCGAGCGTAGTAGCCATCTTGTAGGGGTTTTTGGCTGTTTTCGATTATAAAAAAGGGATTTATGAGCTTCTCTGATTTGAATGAGCAAGTACAAAGGCTAGAGGCTGCGTTCTGAATGATGATTCTATTGAAGGACTCTGTCTAGAGAATGCTGTTTCTCTCGACCGGCAACTACACTACATTTTATAACACGAAAAGCAATGATTCCTCATGAATCGCATGCTCCAATTCATTACCAACAATGTCGCATTGGTAAACCACTTGGTAATGAGCTTTGTAATGTTTCCAGGTTCCTTCAGGATCTTGTCTCGCTTCGCTCGGTTACTCCCACTCTCTAGCTATAGGCATATCCTAGCTGAGTCAGTTCCACGGTAAGAATTTCCAATCCCATAGCCGAATAGAAAGCCGAATCAGAGCGAAAACCCTGAGACCTATTGCCTGTTTGAAACACTATGTAGATGGAAAAGGCAAAACCTCCATGGTCAAAAGATTCCAGCTCGTGCGTCTTCGTCCGAACTGGTCCGCCCCAGGATCGACGAGCAAGACAAGCATCAGCCAATCACGTCAGACCGTCCCCCAGCTTCGAGCATATTACTAAGAAACGACGCCAAGTCTCAGTCGAGCTTATGGAGTAGATTGGCTTGCTTCCCCCCCGGCTAAACGAACGCCAGCTGCACCGGACATAGTTGCCCTCCCATACATACAACCCAATAATAATCAAGCGGTGGACGAGAGCCGGACGAAGAAGAGAGACACCGCTGCGTAAAACTCCCAGGAACAGGAAACAGACACACACACAATATGGACGACCGGCCCGCCAGGCGGATGCGGCTGGGGACCAAGTCGTGCGCCGAATGCCGTCGCCGGAAGGTCCGGTGCGTCTTCCCGACCAACAGCTCCGTCTGCCACGGCTGCGAGCTCCATCAGACGCCGTGTCGGGCCCAGCAGCCGCGTCCGCGAGACCGGGAGACGAGCCTGCAAACGATCCCGCAGTCGCAATCACATGCTCAGCTGGCCGAGGACAACGCGGCCCTGCGCCGGCGCGTGGTTGAGCTCGAGGGCCTCGTCGGCAGCATCTGCGACGCCCTCGAGCCCACCGGCGACTCGCCCGCCTCGGGAGCTGCTTCGACCTCCGCGGCCTCTACTTCCACCGACGTCAACAACAGGGCTATCCAGGTCATCAAGAATCTCCGCAATCACGGCCTCTTACAAGCGGAGGCTTCCCCCAACGGCCAGCCCTACAACTTCGGCACCGCCCTCACCAACCCCGGCACGCTTCTCCCCCCTTCCGGCCCGCCATCATCATCCTTCTTCTCGCCGGGATCCATCGACCAAGATCTCGGCAGCAGTCCCCCCGATCTCATCGACAAGTCCGTCTCAGCCGTAGACGCTCCCTTGATCCATCTCTTCCGGGATGCCCTCCTGATCCGCGACGGCGACGGCGAGCTGTACGACGATCCCGAGGATCCGTCCATGGTGTATCTGATGAAGGAGTCCCTCAGCTCCTTCAGACCTCCCATCCCTGACCCAGGTACGCTGCGCCTGATTCTCGAGGAATCGCACAAGTTCTGGGCCATCTGGCCGCCCTTCTTCTTTGCGCCGGACCAGTCGGCCACCATGCAAAACACCAGCATCGACGACGCCGAAGCCTACTTCAACCAGGTCCTCAACTTTGGCCGCGGCGTCGAGTTCTGCTCCGCCATGCTCTTCCTCACCCTCTGCATCCAGCAGCTGCCGCGCAACTGGAAGCACATCATCGTCTCCCCCAGCATCTCGCGCCAGGTCCTCATCGACGCCTACATCCGCTTCGTGGCAGTACTACTGGCCGTCGAGGGCGAAGAGAGCGTCCTGGTCGTGCAGTGCTACGTGATGCTGCACAAGGTCCTCGTCAACATGGGCCGTCCGCAAAGAGCTTGGGTTGCTATCCGCCAGGCCATCAGCGCCGCCACCCTCGTTGGCCTCGACAGACTCGAGCCCAGCGCAAACTTCCAGCGCAAGACGCTGTGGGCGCAGACATGGATGGTGGAACGACAGCTGTGTATCATGCTGGGCTTCCCTTCCGCCGTCACCGACCGAGGAACCAAGGAAGATCCCACAGAAGTGCTAGACAACAATATGCTAATCCATCGTCGTCTATGCATCATCATGGGCCGCATCGTCGAGCGTAACCAGAACCCAGCAAAGGCCTCGTACGCAGCAACCGTACAGCTGGACCAAGACATGGAAGAACTCAAGAACAGCCTCCCCCCCGATGGTGCCGAACTTCTTTCCCCCGGTGCCACGACTGACTCCGTCTACTCCGAGGAGGGTGCCAAGATCTTCTTCTACTCGACTCTCAAGCACATTCATCTGCCCTACATGCTCAAGGCCAAGACTGACCGCCGCTACGAGCACAGCCGCCTGTCTGCCATGGACGCCTGCCGCGGCCTCCTCAGGACCTACCTGCGCATGCGTGGCTCGCCCAAGACTGAAGTTGTCCAATGCGAAATCATGGACTTTATCATCTTCAGCTCTACCATTGCCCTCATTCTCGGCATCTTGTCTGGGTCCGGAGACTCATCACCGGCAGCGCTCACGGGCTACTCGGAGGATTGGCAACTCATCAACCGCCTCATCGGCGAACTGAGAAAGACAAACGCCCTGCTAGAATGCACCGTCGCCAGACAAAGCGCAGAAGTACTCGAGACTCTCGTAGCCGCCAGCTGCGGGAACTACAACGTCCAAGAAGACTTTGTGCTTGTAGTACCATATTTCGGACGTCTACGCATCACTCAAGGCAACAACAACAACAAACCAGACACCAGCCTCGTCAACACCAACAGCATCACCCAAGCCGTACCCTCCCTGATAGACTCCAGCGAACTGTCCACCGTATCATTATCCTCGCTGCCGCCGCAAAAAACCGTCCCCGGAGATCCGTACTACATGACCCAGCAGGCAAACACCATCGAGTTCAGCTCCAACGAGTTCCTCAACACCACATTTAGCGACTTTGACTTTCAGATGGACCTCAGCCAGGACTGGTGCACCATTGTCGACACGGGCGTCTATGACTGGAACCAAATGTTTAGCACCAATACTATGGGATTCCGGTAGAAGGGAGCGAATCATGGACGAGGAGTTGGTTGGCAAAATGGGGTTTTAACAACGTGCAACGGAGTTGAGGTGGTTTCGTTTTATGGCTCTTTATCATTTGCTTCAAGTGTCGTTTAGGAGTTTTGTCTTCTTTTTGAATCGTAATATTTCTGTGTTTAATCCGCACATGGGGAGATGAATGCAATCAACAGCCTTCAGTGCCCACTCGGCATTTAGCCAATCTCACTTACATCCCATTACATCATTCTGTAATTCCCAAAACATACCAGTCACAGGCATCCATGGCCTCAACAAGCAACAACCACCATCCAGCAAACAAAACAACCCATATTCACCCCTGTTGCAATTCCTGCAATCAATCAAAACGCTCTACCCCACCAAAGAACCATTATGTCAGGAAGGCCCTTGTCTCAAAACACGCAAGCGCTTACCCTTACAAAGCAACCAAGAACGTCTGAATAAACTCTTCGTATTTTTCGTATCTGCAAACCGACTCTAAACCGAGTGCAAAACTCACAACTGCCGCCAACAGTCCTACGAGATTCTCAATTGCAAGTACAAGAACAGCCAAATAGGCGAAATATCTTTCTGGGATAACTAAATTGTCGAAGTGTTAGTATTTGATGATAGGCGAACCAGAAGCACGGTAATATCCACATATCTCTGGTTCTGGTCACACGGCACACAGTAGACAGCACAGCGAGAGGAGATTTAGTTATTAACTTGATTTGATTTTTATTCAAGAACAGAAAATGTAGTGGTATATAGGCTCAAGAGTTATTTACGAGCAAAAGATTAAAAAAGTATTTACACAGGTGCCGCACATCCAAATGATGTGGCGACAGTGCCTCCGGGTCCAAAGACCTGGATGAGACCCTCAATGGCAGCCCAGGAACCCATACCGGAGCAGACAAGACCACCGAGGAAGTAGATGATGTTCATGCTGTTGATGTGCCAGTTGACCATGAATCCACGGGTCCAGCGCTTGAGGCCAGAGTCGTGGCGGGTGGTCACACCAGTGACGGGGTCGAAGCCCTCACCGGGCAGAGCAGCGTCGGTCTTGACGCGGTATCCGATGTACAGGAAGGCGGGGAAGGTGTAGGTGAAGTTGAGGATGAGAAGAGCGCCGACAATACCGGAGATACCGTTCAAGTTGGGGACGGCGGCACCGACGACGAAAGCAAGGGCCCAGTAAATGGGTCCCAGGGCGTACCACAACCAACGGCCCTTGCGGGTGGTGATCGGGGGGAGACCAAGAATCTCCTGGAAGACTTCGACGTAGACAGTCTTCATGCCGACGTTCATGTACATAACTAAGAGAATCGAGTTAGGTATTTATTCAGATCAAATTTCAGCGCTGCAAGAATATACTTACGACAAGCAATAGCTCCAGTGATCAAACCCAAGACGTTGTTGGCAGTCTGGAGTCTGAAAGGCTGAATGACGGTGTTGATGTTGGAAGCAGAGTACTGTCCGTAGTGGCCATAGACAAAGGCACCGAAGAAGATGTAGACGACGCAGATGAAGGTCTGGGCGCAGAGCATGCCCTTCCAGAAATCCCAAGGGTGACGCATCTCAGCGAGGAAAGCAATGAACAGAAGAGCACCACCGTAGGAGTACACCATCTGGTTGATACCGTTGAACTGACCAGCGAAGCCAGTGGCCTGCTGCTGGTACTGGTCAGGAGGAGGACCAGCGAACAGCTTGATGGGCTCAATAGTCTTGATGAGTGTGGAGTTGGTAACGGCAGAGTAGTCGATGGGATAGTTGGCGCAAGCAACCATGATGATGATGAAAGAGATGATGTTGATCCAGACGGACAAGTTGGCGAGCCAACCGATACGCTGCAGAGATCGGATGCTACCGAAAACCATGCCGACCACCATGAAGATGATGAGACAGGCGACGTAGCAAATCTTCTCGCTGGACAACTGGGCGATGGTTGTGCCGCTGCCCAGAATCAACACGGCGACTGTCATGAACTGCTGGATGGCTTGAGCAACGTTGATAAAGTGACGAGCAAATGGGCCGTAAACTCGGAAGTAGGTGTCACCGAAAGAGACCATGGGGAAGCGAGACGAGTCGAGACCAAGGAAGACCTTCCACAGAATGTAACCAGAGAAAGCGGCAGCAGCACCGAAGATGATGTACAGAGCGACACCAGGGCCGAATCCGACACTGGCAAAGACGAAAGGAGTAGACGACCAACCCAGAATATCGGTGGTGATAAGGTAGAACATGGTACCCCAACTGGCAGTTCTCATGGCACGAGAAGCCTGCTTCCACTCGGCCTCGGTGGGGAGGCCGGCATTGGTAGCAGTAACGCCAGTCTTCTCGTCGGGGGAGGCAGTGCCGCTGTTCTCAGCAGCAGCAGCCTCAGCCTTCTTCTTGTTCTCGTGGTGGATACCCTTTGAGAAACGGCCCAGGAAGACGCTCTTGACGGTTCTGGGGCCGTGCTCAGCCTTGAACTCGAGGTTGGCTTGGTATTCTTCCTCTCGCTCAATCTTGGCCCAGTATTGGTATTCCTCAAAGGTGACGGTGGGATCGATACGGGCAGCGAAGCCCCAGACTCGTTCGCGAATCTGAGGGGGCTTCTCGAGCTCCTCAGCCTCCTTGTCAACAGCGGAGTTGATGATGTCGTTGTCAATGCCAATGGGCTGGAGGCCCGCAGTGGGCATGATGGCGGCCATGGCGGATGTTAAGGACTTGTGTCCTAGTTCTGGCAATAGAGAAAGAAGAGAAGGCCAGACAACACACACAACGACAACGCAAGTTGAGGTGCGGTGGGAGGAGGGAAGGGTATAAAAGGTGAAGGGGATGAGTTCAGAGGAATGAAGAAAATGGATTGTTACACGTGGGAGGAACAGGTCTTTATCAACAAGACTGGGATGCTGGTGTCTCGATGCAACCCTCCTTCTTCGTACGACCAAGTGCGTCTCTATCGGAGCAAGGGCTGGGGTACTCCACCTCCACGAGCCAAATACGACGATTTGCAATGGCCTGGCAAAATCAAAAGATAATGCTAGTTCAGCTCAGTGGTTTGAGAACTTCTGTCCATCCTTCAGCCATTCGGAGAATGAAGTTAGTCGGGCCGCTTATTCCGGGGAAGCCTTTGCTATCTTGAGATGCCATGCGACAGAGGAGGCAATCCGGTGATTGCCTTCCAGCGGTGCTAGTTAGAGGCTCCGCCCCCGCGACCAACAAAAGGGCCCTGCCGATAGGGGAGAGAGGCTATCACCAAAGACGGGACCGGTACGACAAGGCACGAGTGCGTGGAGGCGAAAACCAAAAGTTCTTCACCCTCCAGTACAATAATTGATACCATCCCAGTTCGGCTGGCGTGTGTGGAGTGTTTGTTCTGGAAGTCCGTGCCGATCCCAGAAGCCCAAATAGCGCAGTGTCGCAGGCTTAGTCCAGGGCATTTGTGAAGGCTCGAGGACGGATAAGTCGGGTTCTTTTGCACTTCTCAGGCCTGATAACAGAGGCGTCTGAACAACTCTGTACGGTGGACTTGGGCGGGTAACCGGACCCATTATCTGCAATGGGCTCGACGGTGCAGGGGGTGTGTGTTGCTGCTTTGAGATGGTTGGTGGCACCGACGGGGGGCAAGCCATTGCTTCAAGACGGTTTGGGCTTAAGGTGGAGAGGGTTCGCTGAATATAGCCACCCCGGCCTGCTGTGGTGATACCGTACGAGCATTGATGATCAGGGCAGATGCTGCAGACAGTATTAGCATGATGATACTAACATTAATACCAGGAGCAGTTAATGCTGTACATACAGTATTCCGCGAATGAAATAGCGACAGTAGCCGATAATTGCCTTGAAGAACCAGGCACACAGATTACTGTGCATCATCTCATCTCTCAATATTGCACATGCAAGAGAGAAGAGAGGGGGGAGTGTAGATTAGACAAAGCCCAGACGACAAGGGCCACCTGATTGGCTGAAAGCGGCACGATACTTGTCACGTGATGGCGGGCGCTGCTATTCCCGGCCTCTTTGCGGAGAGATGGGAACTCAATGCTGCTCTTTATTTACGAGTATTATTGCTGTATCATCACCATCTCAGTTCATCCGCGTCAGGCTCAGGAGTGGAGGAGCCGGACAAATGGCCTGACTCGCACCGGAGACTTGGTGGAGAACCGCCTTCTTGACAGCTTGGCACCAGATTTGACACACGACAGCAGCCGCATCGGAGATGAGGACGAGGACGAGGTGCTCTCATCTTGATGCTGTACAAGTGCTGTAGGCTAACAATGTGCATGTCCAGGTGCAAAGGATGAGGACAGCCCATGCAAATCAAGTACCATATCCAGATAAGCGCGCGAGACACCAGTTCTAAGCGCAGCATACCGAGGAGCTGGGCGAGAGAGGCCCTTGTGAAAGATGCATAGGCCCAACCTTATGCCTCGCCAAAGTGTGCATGTACAGCTGCACTGCATAACAAGACTGCGACAGCGGCCTGTTCTTCGTCCCATGATGGCGGCTCCCTTGTCTCAAGCAACACCCCCCCCCCCGGGTCCTATCTCTCCGGAAACGAGTCAATTGCAAAGGGACCCTGTCAGGCGGCTACTGTATCCATTCTCGTGGCAAAAGGCCGATACTTCTCCATACAATCTTATCTCCCCGGACCCGTACGAGCTCTGGTGGCGAGCCCTCCAGTGACAGATTCAAACTCGTGTGCAGTATGGAGATAGATTAACTCGACAACCACACTCGGTGATGATCGAAAACCATCAACAAAACTATTGGTGATATGGTTGCAAACAACAAAACTCTATCACAAAGCCGTGGCCAAGCGACCAGATTCAAACCTGCACGGAGGCAGCCAGTGATGTCACCACCACCTCTACCGATATTGCCGCGCAAGCACCCCATCCAATATAGAAACAGAAGTTCCTGCAAGCACCGTATCGCGCCTCTCGATCGTCTATGAGCCGGCTTGGCGCCCGTCCCGTCTTGGCTCCGGCCTTACATTTCCATTTGCGTTAATAGGTGCTGCCGCCACTCGTAAAATCCTCCGCGAGCGTGCATTGTTAGAGCGCTGCTTTCGGTCCCCGACTTGAGCGTACTAGCGATAGTCTTCTCTGCCAACAGCTAGACGCATGAGGAACTAACAGAACTAGGCTGGAGGCAAAGGCGGCGCTGATACCCAATCCAGGAACACAGGGTTATCATTGGTAGACTGCGGCGGGGGCAAATGGGGCCCATGAACTTGCTTGTGTCTGCTTTCTCGGGAATCTGCGATGATGGCGTTGCCAAGAGACTTGTCGATGCCTTCAACTGCCATCTGCCGTGATCGGATGAAACGTCAAGAAAAAAATCGACTACTACAACCATTCCTTTTGAGTGAAGAGGTGACACCCATCTCAAATCCTGGCCGCTCACAGCGCTCCCAGTCAGATACGACAGTAGAGATTGTCCATTCATACAATCTGCAACCCGCTGAATTCCAGCAGCGGAACTCCAGCAGCCAGACCAAACACGCTACCTTCATTTCCTACGGTACTTTTTTCTGTGGCTTTGGCAAAAATGACCTACGGACAAATAGCAGGAGAAAAATTCCCGCCTTAGCCGATTAGTCGCACGCCTCCCCTGTCATAAAGTCCCACAACTTCCCCGGATATTATGGCAATCGCTCCAAATTATGGCAGCTCTCCAATGAGAGTCTTCAGTTGGCCGTCTTATCTAACACACCTAGCTGAGAACGAAGACGGCGACCGGGGACATTTGCTTGCTGACCGGCAGGGGCCTAGGTCAAGGGTGGCCGCTACTTGTTTAGCGCAGCCATTCATGATCAGCCTCATGGGCAAATAACGGAGTCGTATGGATCGTACCGACTCCGTACATCTCGTATATCTGAGTACCACCTACCAAGAGCAGATGTTCCGTAATGGCGGGATCAGGCGCTCTCAGATGAAAGCCAACAAAACCACGCAGCGTCCTGGAATGCAAGCGACGTGCTGTCTGAGACTTGAAACAAATCCTGCAAAGGAAACTTTTGCCCACATCAACCTTGAAGACAGACTTCTGACTCCCGAATACTCGTACGCGGGCGGGAAAGCCATACACGTAATTTTTTAGCCTGTCTGCGGTCTCATCCGTCCTTCGCCACCGAGGGAAGAAATTCCAAAACAGTTCCATGGCCTAACACCGCCTCAACTCGCCACCGCCGACAGCCTCTACGGGCAGGGAAAGCATGTTCCGGATCCGAAAGAACAGGACAGGTTACGGCCGGAGACGATGAAGGGTACATTCCTCTACCTCTACACCCAAGTCCGCGGCCCATCGTATCAGTTCTTGGCAAAGCCCGACCGACTACCGCAAGCCGCTAGTTCACGGAGCGATGGCATTGGTGACCTTCATTTCCCCGCTTAATGCCGATGCTCCGTTTGGGTGCCACTTCGCAGCGACACAAACTCATTGTTAAGTCGCAGCCAGAACTCCTACCCATCTGAGGCTGTGGGCTTTTTCGCCTCGAGTCAAGGCCAACGAGGCTTGTTCAACTCGCTTCGCTTCGCCTCTTGAAACTCAATTCCAGTTACCCCAAGATTTCGTGGAGAAGAGCGGGACAAGACGCGACGCTATCTTTTGCCTCACTGCAAACCCTCGTATCATATAGCCTGTGAAGGATCACGACGAGATGTCGCAATGTCTTGCCAAGAATCATCCTCAGCATGTCACGATCCGTAATCAACACCCGGAAGTGTAGCTCAATTTGGAATTCCCTGGACATGAAATAGCGGCAACGAGACACCCTCTCCTACTTGGAGTACGTCGGCTTACTTGGATGGGCTGTTATCACCAATAAAAGCGCTCACTTTATTGGCATCTTCGACAAGGTCCATGCCTTGAAATCCTCGAAGGGGACAAGCATGACCCCCAATTTAGGGTAATCCTTGTTATCGGGCGTATGTAGGTAAGATAGCGCTTGCATGCCATGTGGCCTGTAGTATCGTTTGTGGATACTAGGCCGGGAGAGATACCACCGAAGAGGGTAGGCAAGTTGGCGTAGGGACTTGATCCATGCTTCTTTTCGTGGATATGCTCCTACTAGAGAGGAATGCCCGTGTCCATGTCCAATATTCATCTGACCATTACAGCAGCTTACACGTTGGATCAGCATCAGACAACCAACCGTCCGCTTCATGCATGCTCTGGATCAGCCGCAAATTCCATACGGCTATCCTGCCGAGGCTTAATGCTACATCATTACCACATCGATAATCCTCCGCAGGACACATGGCTATCCTCCGGGATCTGTCCAACACGCCCTTGCCCTTCTACCCCGGTCTAAGGAAATGATGTGATGAGATTTTTTCTCATCTGGTCCGAGCCGAGAGCCTGATTTTCAAGCCTTGTGATTCCACATATCATTCAACAGACCATGTACAACACTCGTTCTTTTCAGAAAGGGCCTATCACAGGACGAATCCGTATCTCCAAGTGAGCCAACTACGTAAACTTGAACAGAACTCACCGTGCAATAGCCTGATGAAGTTCTCAAAAAACCTCCGACTTGGCAGCTTTCGACTTGGCAGCTTCCGACTTGGCACCAGCCTCCCCGTCAAAACACACACTTGGCTCTCACATGCCACATGCAGACAGACGCACACCCTTCATCCCCCCGACCACCCAGCTATCCCAAAGCAACAAGCAAAGCAACATCAACTAACCTTAACTTATTCAAACAAAGTAAGGCTACTTTTTCACTGCGTATTTTTAAACTGGCTTATTCCGTAGACTCCGTCCTGCCCCGTCACCGCTGCTACTATTCTGCCTACTACTTGTAAACTAGGGGTGTGGGTACAAAGGTCCTCTTGTTCAAATGTTCCCAACAGAGAGCATCTGGTCTAATGCTTTAGACTAGAAAACAATAAGCTTAGGGTTGCCACTTAAGGGGCCCTCTTGATGGGGACTCCTTTTATCTGCATGATTGCTGCAAGGGTAATCATCTCCAGCAATCAAAGAAGATATCAACACAAATAAGATGTGCTAATGACTTCAGCAACAATTACGTGCTTGCTCGATGGAGAGAAAGAACTTACTTTAATACATTAGGTACTCGTAAGTAATGGGGTGGTATTGTGGCAGTTATCTTCTAGTTGATGCATTGCCTTTCAACATCTTACATACCTACTTCCATCATCTCTATCATTTAGTCATCTAGTAACAATACACCTTTCAAATGTCTGACACTATCTACAAGACCTACATCTATTATCGACTGTGACAATACTAAATATTTCAAGCTATTATTTCAGACGCTCAAGGAATGACTAATAGAGCTGATACCCCGAACAGAGGAGCACAAGCGCTGAATCGCTGCTCTTCAATCCTACATTCCAAAAGAGAACCATGATCGAGAACCAACCAACATCCGCTAACCAGATTTCCTCCTCTACCGATATTATTATGACACATACTCCGTCCGATTCCGACTTATGAAGACAAAGGTCCTTACCATTCACGGCGATTCCAACCAGAATACAACGGCACCGCGGACTTTGGCAAATGCCCGTGTGAGCCGGCCCAACGGGATCCATCGTCACGGCAAAAGCAGTCACTGCCTTGCAACATGCGTGACTCCAACTTTTTTATCCATCCAATGTCGCCTATTCGATAACTCTTTGAGATGGGGTGTTGACGAGACGCAACTCATTGAGATCGTGAGCACTCATAACCACGGTTGCCACGACTTAATCGAAATTCCCTTGCCTGTGACCCCCAACAGATCGATGATACGAGCTTTCGGCAAACCTACAGGTGTTCTCTATGTGTCGGGCGCCGTGCGGGGAAAACACGAAAACATGGCTTCTTACGCGTATCTACAGATTTTCGAAATTATCTGCATTGGAGTATCCTGTGGTATTGTTTCTTCGGATCTGTTGGCTTTTTTGATGCAATATCTACATGCAGAATCAAACATCGTGGAGAACACCCATTCGAGAACGCTGACATCGCAGCCTCCTGAGTATCTCGTCAAAAAACACAGCTATGCTCATCTCGAGCAACGACTTGAATTCTTTCTGTCTTCTGAGCGTCAGAAAGAGTATTATCGTAGTCAAACCTTCGACGGCGACGCGTGTAATACGACGTTCTGTTAGCAAATCGACTCCGGCCACGTCAAGAACAACTCTCTTGTGGTCTCGTTACACTGCCTACTCGCGGATACATATCAGTATGCCATAGTCCAGGCAGCATATACCAAGATTAGGCTACTATCGTAGTCAACATAGCCCGAGATAAATGCACCCTCCGGCAGCTATACAGAGACAATAAAGTCTCGAGGCCGTTTCCTTAAAGTAATCTGATAAGAGTAAGTAAAGAGTGTCAGCATCTAAAGAACAACACTTGATGCCACTTGTAAAATTCTGCACATATTGGTAAAAGGGAAGGCAATAAGAGCAGCTCTTGTCTAATGACAGACTCACGTAACAACGAATCCTATTATTGATCATGACAAGTACTTGTTTTGCGTGTTGATATGAAAGACGATAACTAGGTAAGAAATGCCTCTTAACCTAATATCATGAAAAGAAATGAGGGCTCTAGTATTTGATAACCCTAGTTTGTTACAAGCAAAGCAAAGGCATGCTCATCGGCTGTCGCCAGTCGAGTCCATTTCAAGTACAGGGTATGTTCTTCTGACATTACCCGATAAAGTAGAGTTTAGGAGTAGACACATGTAATCCAACATGAGACATGAAAAACACAAGAAGAAAGTAGAGAGACTAAGAAAGTAGAAATACTCCGCTACAATAGATACCTAGACTGAAAGAGTAATAAGCAAACACCTGGATATCTCTAAAAATAGCTGCTACCGTATCAAATACATAATCCCTCTCACGCTGCAAGGTCTAGGTTTATACATGCATGACCGCTGTGTAAAAGCAAAAAGTAAAAAAAGAAAGAAAGAATAGAAAGAGAGAGAGAAAAAAATGTAACAAAAAGTGAAGAAACAGAGAATTCGCTGATATGCATAGCCTCGTAGCTTCATCCAAAATCTTCATTCGAACCACCTTGCGATGGCGTTCGTCTTCGTTTTCACTGCGTCATCACGCTGTCTTCATATTCCGTCAGTCGCAGTGCGGCGTCGACGTCACTAACAAAGTGCCTCTCGCCGCACAAGTCGACAATACCGCTCTTGTCCATGAGCTGCCACACAGGGTGATCCCGGTGATGTGGTGCGCGGGCGAAAAAGACCCGTACGCCCCTCTCCCGGTACTCCCGCACGATCTCCTCGAGCACTTGCGTGCCAGATCCATCCATGGAAGTCACGCCATGGATGTCGAAGATGATGTTGCGGTTTGAATCGTGGCTGCGAATACGCGGCAGGGCAGGGTGCGCTCGCGATGTGCCGTAAAACTCCAACCGCCGAAGACGTGCTTTGAGCTCGCCGGTGTTGGCAAAAGTCAGGGGCTCTGGAATCTTGACTATGAGGCATCCCTCGATAAACTCGATTCTAGAGTCGAGGGATTCCGGGTTCTCGTAGCGGTTGGTGCCGGGAACACGGCCCAGGATCTGGATGCGGGGACGAGTGCTGTGCTTGATAACCAGGAGCAGGGAGATTCCTACGCCCAGAGCCATACCCAATGTCAGGGAGTAAAAGATGGTGGAGAGGAAGATGGCTGCCATGAGGCCTAGCTCGGTCCAGCCCCGAATCTTAAGGAAGAATGAAATATCGTGAGGAGCCTCTTCTATCAGCGACCATGCAACGACGGAAATCATTGACGAAAGAACGGGTTTCTGTCAGGTGCATTTGATTAGCCTACTGTGATGAAATGTGCATTAGGACTGTAGGGCTGTTTGCTTACCGGCAGGAAATAGAAATACGGCAACAGGAACAAGACGGACAGCACTGATATCAGACTGAGGAACACGGAGCTCATCGGAGTCTTTGCACCAGTCGTCTTGTTCACCTTGCTTCGTCCATAGCCACCAAATGCAGGCAGTGCCATGAACATGGAGCCAACGAGATTGGCAGTTCCCAGGGCAATCATCTCTCGGTTCGCACTGAGTTCAATGCCAGGGATCGAGCTACCGCCCAAACTTTTGGCCGCAACCGACGACTCAAAAAAGCCGAGGAGTGCAATGAGAAAAGACGTTGACATGGCCGAGCGAATGTGCTGCATATGGGCGAGCTGGAACGGCCATCGGAATTCGAAGATACCTCCGGAGGCGGCCTTAACAGATCCCAGAACCTCGACACCCTTATCTTCCCAGTCAAGGTGCCAGCACAAGATGGCCGAAACAACGACGACGAGGAATCGATCAGGGAAATAGGCAACTCCAGGAAACCTCTTCTCCAAACGACGCTTGAGTTCGCTACAAAGAATGAAAGCGTTAGCTATGAATTGGCCCTGTCCATTTGCCAAGACTGCTTCTCACCAACTTACCGGAATATCATAATAATCACGAAGCTGACACCCGCAACAGCAAATGTCAGCTTGTGGGTCTCGCCAACGTTCTTGACAATGAATCCGATTTTGTCGACACTACTTCCGTGATTTACGCCCTCCTCTTCCGCAAGGGCAGCAAGGCCGAGTTCGGGGATCAGCTGGTCTACTGCAATAACAAATCCGATGGCTGAAATAAAGCCTCTCAAGAAGGGCCTGCTCAAAACGCTGTCCAAGAAACCCAATCTTGCCAGCCCCGCAATAAGGACCATGGCGCCAGCCATACCGCCAACCACGCCGCAAATTTGGGCATGCAGAATGTCGTTGTCCTCTGAATCTCCGCCTCCAGAATCGACCCTCGATTTCACTACGGTGCCCACGAGAAGAGATCCAGCTGCCTCAGGGCCGATAACCATTTGCGGAGAGGATCCGAGTAACGCATATACGAAAGGATTGAAGATGAAGCCATAGAGACCGAAGATGGGCGGAACATGTGCCAGATTGGACGCAAGCGAGAGCGCCATCGGGAGGTAAAACGAGGCCATGGTGACGGCTGCAATGAAGTCGCCCTGGAGGTATGACAGCTTGTACTGTTGGATCCAATTCAGACACGGGATGTAGTATGCCAGATACCTGTCCGCCGAGTCAGTTTAAGCTGCCATATGTCTCGACAATAATGGCAAGATGTCGGTTAGAAACAAGCTCACATGAAGGGGGTATCCCGAAAACCAGCTTGCTCAGCAAGCTCGCTGCTGTGGCCCATCTTAGTCGTTCGCATCCTCCTTGAGAGCCACCTCTTCCAGTCATCATTCCCCGAGAGCGACGAAAAGAAGCCACCGTTTGACCCGTGATCCTGCGATTCGCTCTCGTCGTCGGTGCTTCCGCCAAAGAGGCCATTGGGAGGCGAAGAAGATTGAGGATCGAAGGTGCCATGGCTGCGGGGCCCTGACTGGTCGTCCAGTGTCAAGGGCGTCGATTCGCTGGCAAACGAGTCGCCAATAGCCGTGATAGACGGGTACACATCGCTGCTCTGGCTATCACCGCTCCCTGGTCGGCTAGGAGGAGTATGGCTTTGTCGAAGAGTGCTTGGTTGCAAAGGGCGGTGGTCTTTGGACGAGTCCGCGCGGTTCAGCGGCGGCGGAGGTCCCGACATTTTTACACAATCGGGATTGTAGAGCTCGGGATCGTGTCGTGCATTCGGGATCTCGGTTTATAGGTGCTTCTCTGCTAATGCTGTAGGCTTTGGAGAGCTTTCCGTGGTGTTTGAGGCGACCTGTCCAGTCGAGGGCCAACGCTCCAAATCCACCGCTTCGAAACAGTAACTAGCGGAAGATTGAGTCGTCGCCCAAGGATTCCATAAAAGCCGAACCCTAGCAAGGCGGTGCAGCTTTCCCGTCTCTTTTTCCCAGCCGCCGACGGCCGGATGTTTCCAAGTGACAAAGAGTGTCCGGGGAAGAGAAGAGTAGGAGGATTGCAGTTGCGTACAATGGAATGGAGTCTTGGCGACCGAAAAAAATTGCAATACAGGCAGAATGGATGGTTTCCCAAGCCGAAGCCGCGGGTGACATCAGCGGGGATAGGGCGGGCACAACAGTGCGACACAGCGCTGAAGACCCTTCTCCACAGGGCACCGCTCCACTGGAAGTTTGGGGGGGCGAATGCGGTGAGGCAGCGCCTCAACGTGCAGGGCCAGACCGCCCAGGGCCGGTAGACACCAATGAGAGGCCGGCGATTGACTAACAGGATGCGCACCTGACACTACGAGCAGGTGGTCGCGGGACGGGCTGCATTGTTTGCTGCCGGTCTCGGTGAGCGTGATATTGTTTTTGGACAGGGTTTCAATATGCTGATCTTTTGAAGGGTGAGCACATAAGGTCCAGTGTCAAATGTGTCAAGTGTCAAAATGTCGAGGTGTCAAAGTGCCAGTTTGGAGATGATTGATAAGATAAGAGACATGTAAATCTGCATGTACTTTCATTATTGGAGGGAGAGTGCCTGTTTACACGATTGTCCACGTATAAGACGACACCACCCAATAGCTATTCAAGACTACGAATATAAAACATAAATTGAAATCCCCAAAGAAAAGGAGACAATATCATAACAGCGCGTCAATCTCATCCTGCTCACATACCTCACGCATTCGCCGCGTTGTTGTACATCTTTTGTAGGGTAGCACCACGCCCAATTCCAGCCACATTCCATCAACACAGCGGCCGAGACACTGCATTGCCGAGATCCGCGCTCAAGTCACACATTGCGATTCTCGAAAAATCAATCGGAAAGCGAAAGACGAGAAATCTTCGAGCTGCTCAGACATTTTGAAAGAAAAAAAAAAGTAATTCGCTAGTATTTCATAGAACACACAAAAAAAGAGACATCTAGTAGGCAGCTAGCTGTACATATACATGACCCTATTATCAATGATCCATATCTCATCCATCCCAATGGTATTTTTTTTTTACACCTGCTCGTTGACAAACAGACCAGCCATGCCCTGGCCAGTACCAATGCACATGCTCGTCAGCAACAGCTTCTTCTTGGTCCTCCGCAGCTCGCTCAGGCCAGTCACGACCTGTCGGGCACCCGTGGCTCCCAGAGGGTGGCCAAGAGCGATGGCACCTCCCTTGGGGTTCATCTTGGACCAGTCCAGGCTGAGCTTGTCGCGGCAGTAGACGGCCATGGAGGCAAAGGCCTCGTTGACCTCGACGACGTCAATGTCGTTGAGGTTGATGTTGTAGATGGAGAGGAGCTTGGGGATGGCGACGCTGGGGCCGATGCCCATGATGCGGGGAGCAACACCGGCGACGGTGGAGCCAACGTATTTGGCCATGATGGGCAGACCCAGCTTGATAGCGGTTGATCGCTTCATCAGGACGACGGCGGCAGCACCGTCGGTAACCTGGGAGGCGTTACCACCGGTAGTGGTAGGTCCCCACTGAGGGAAAGCAGCACGGATCTTGGCCAGGCCCTCGGCGGTGGTGCCGGGGCGGATGCCGTCGTCCTGGGTCAGAGTCACCTGCTTCAGCTCGCCGTTCTTGTCCTTGACCTGTGTGGTGATGGGGACAATCTCGTCGTCGAAAAGGCCGGCCTTTTGGGCCTTCTCGGCTCGCTGGAAACTCTCCGCTGCGTACTTGTCCATGGTGACTCGGTCAATGCCAAAGTCCTTGCTAACGTTCTCGCTGGTCCATCCCATGGGCTGAACGGCGTCGTCGGCCTCCTGGCTCTTCTTCAACACGGCCTCATCGAACTCCTCGGTAGGGCGGCCGTGGGACATGCTCTCGGCGCCCATGGCAATGCCCACAGAGATGGAATCATTGGAGATGGAGTGGGCAATGTCTGCAATGGCCTTGAGACCGGAGGAGCAGAAGCGGTTGACGGAGCTGGCACCGGCGGTGTTGGGGTAGCCGGCAGCGAGGGCAGCAGTTCGGACCTTGTAGGCGGCTTGGGCATCGGTCACCTGCGAGAGACAATCGTTAGCGGACTATAATCGGATATATGGCTGGATCTCAATCTAGGACATGACATACGTTGCCGAGGCAGATGTCCTCAACGAGAGCAGGGTCAACACCGCTCCTCTCGCGAACCTTCTCCAGCAGAGCATAGACCATGTACTCTAGGCTGGTGTCCTTGAAGCCGCCCTTGCCAGCCTTGGTGAGCGGTGTTCGAGCGGCATAGGTGATGACGATGTCGTCGGGGTTCTTGGACTGGCTACAAGACGAATAGCGTGTCAGCATGTGAAATAATCCCCAAGCGCGCCAGAGCTGGTTCCTTACATGTTGTTCAGCGATGACCCAGGGGCCAGGTGCTTGATGATGGAGCCAATTCGTTCGACAGCCATGATGTGATGTGATGTACTGTATCCGCAAGATCTAAGAAACAATTCGACGTAAAGACGGTATCACTTTGCAGCAATCAAGTCGCCCCTTGCAGACAATCTGGGGATCCACGAGCTTTATGGATGGTCGCCGGCCGGGGTTTGTGGGGTTGAGCCGAGGCAACCGGCAGCTTACATAAGTTGGACCGAGCCCTGGCAATTCCAGGCCCTGGAAGCATTGACTCGGGATTGCTTCACGGGATCGAGCTTTGCGGGGAAGCTTATTAACTCTCAGGGATGCCTCGGAACACCTACATAATAATTTGTAAAATATTCGCCGCCAGAGAGGGTAGAAGCCCAACGAAATGTGAGATGCCGGGCGGATGTCTGTGGTATATGAGCGCTCATGTCATCCATCATCTCTGGGGCGGCGGATGCTTCCTGTTCGTTCAACGTTTGCTTACTGTACCCCATACCTACTCCGTACATATCTCCATCATTCTCTGAATCTTATTTTGTAGTAATCTCTTAGACTATTTCCCGGCGTATATAATGACCGTACATATTATAACCGTGATATCTCCACCTGTTGCCATTCAATACTGATATTGTTGGCCATGCTGTTGTCTATGTTAGTGCGGATGTGGTCTCCGCTATTCGACTGTATGGGAAGCATCGATATCGTGGTAAACCAAATGGCAACAACCTTTGCGTATTAACTATTAAACAACAAGCTTCCCTGACGGTTAAATAGAAAGATATCTTCTTCGCCTCCTCAGCAAGCCGAGAAAGCAATGAAAAAAAAAAAAAAAAAACCATCCCGAAATCCATCGAGAATCCGTCGACCACCTGGCGATCTCCTATACACGGAGCCCATGGAAGATCGACAACCCTTGCCAGCGAACCCCAACCTGGCTATCTCCTATAAGAGGAGCCCATGGAAGACCAGGCCGCCCAAGCCATCACCAGCCTGGTTATCTCCCACAAAAGGAGCCCATGGAAGATGAATCGGGATTTTCGCTCCTATACACAGAGCCCATTTAAGACTGAATGGGATTGTCATTGACAAACATCAACATGCTTTCATTCGCTCGCCACGCGCGCCAAAGTCCCATCGGCTTTCTGCACCGGCTGCAGTAATGCGCTACACATCCTACAGGACGTATGTCGGTACTTCTTTCTGGATATACTTGTTGTAAGGTCGTATTCTTTGTCTTACTTTGCGTGATGGTACACGAACATCGCCATTGCACCGACGGTCAGGACCGACGCTTCTCGACAAGATCGTTCTTCGTGTTTTTGACGCAGATACAAGAAGGCACCTCCGAAGGCGGGAGCTGCAAGATCGTGGGCGAAGTTGGCTGCTTACGCTCCTTGACTCATCGGAATCCATGCCATCGCCGTCGTCATCTAGACTATCGGCTTCAACTCTTAGCCCTTCATCCATGCGGGCAAGCTTTTCGTAGGCACTGCCGTTTTGGCTGGAACCGACTGAAAGATTTCCTTCTCGGCTTGCGTTCCTCTTGGAGTGGCCGACTCTCAGAATAGCTGCAAGATGTGTTCAAGTTAGCTTCAAGTTCTCTGAGTTGTGTCTCAAGACCCCTTTGGCACCTACCCTTGGCCACCACGACGCACCTGTGTTCTGTTATACCCCTCGGGCTTGCGTTCTCCAGCTTCGATCACCTTCCATACTGGCATCCCCGTAGCTTCATGGCCCACCTTCACAACTACAAGGTTTCGCTGTCCGGCCGCGTCCTCGTCTGATCTTGTGACTGTTCTGTCTCATGGCTCCCGCCTCTAATGACCTGATCACAACTGCAAAGCCATTGCAGTTTTCTGTAACTCACGGATTGTTTTCAAGGTCGCAGTGTTATCATCTCTGGCAAGGAACCAATTGACTGACTTCTCATATGGCATGTTGGTACCAATTTCCACCCTCATCTTCATATTCTCAACTGCAATGAATGAAGAGTAGGAAGATTGACAGGCTCATCACAGGGCCTGGAAACAATATTTTCTCGTTGCTGGGACATAGCTCCATTCGTGAGCTGAGTCCTCCTAAATGTCGATTTTTAGCCATAGTCGCAGAATGATTGCCTAGTAACTCTCCCGTCAAAACAGAAGATGGAAGAAGGCAGCGATAGGAGCAGACAACTGAGAAACATACCAGATAAAGGTACACCGAAAGATACCTGAAACCACAGAGACTGCGTATTGCCAGCTCTGAAGCAGTCGTGGTAGCGTCGACGAGCTGGATACAGTTATGGTGCAGCTGATGCTGGTGCTGCCTCAACGACAATATCTGCTCTTGCTATCGTGGCGGCGAGGTTTGCCGTTACTGGAGCTGCGATGGCTTCCTCTGTCTCAGTGCGTATAATCTACCGCTCCATCTTGAAGAGGGGCGCGATCAGGCCGTCATCATCGGAACTTGACGATGATGATGCCAGTGAAAAACATTTACGCCTGTGAATCTATCTCTGTCAGCTTATCTCTGTCAGCCTGACCATGAATACCAGATGATGATAAAGAAGAAACGGAGAGGAGAGGGGGAACTGGAATCCGAGGGGAAGAGGAATTAAGGAGATGGTAGTCTCAGCAGCCAAATGACCTTGTTGGAGGGAAAATGAAGTGAATCCAGGCAGAAAGACGATGGCTGCCTAGAGGGACGGGTTTCAGCAGCTGGCAGGAGCACAACAGCAGGAGCACCTCGGGGCTGGTCATGAGACTTGGCATGTAGGTACCACTGCCAAGGTACCTGAAGTACGCGAATGCTTTGAGAAGACCTGTAGCGGGAACGATGAAGAAATTGACGATGGATGACAATCGAAAGCCGCTGGAACTGGGTGGTAGATAGTAGATCATACTCTCTATAAAGCAAATGAGAACCTTGACACTGTGTTTGTTTAATATCCACCGTTGCTTTGTCGATCAATACAGCCATGTCAACCATAATGACAGGTCCAAAATCAGCACTCCATATCTTAACGTACGCCCCTACTTAAGCGTACCTGATCTGTTAGCACAACTGCACTCCTTTTATTGTCTCGTACTATAGGCATGTGAAGCATGGTCATATTTCCAAAACCATCGACGTTGAAGATGATATCATTGTGACAAATGCAAAGCAAAGCTATCTATGAAATACCCCCCTTTACCCAGAACACCAAGCACACGAGGGTGCTTCTTAACCACAAATATCCATCCAGGACATGTATAGAAAACATATATACAATACACAATAACAAAGACCTTAAATCAATGCACAAAAAGCCACATTTATCATAAGCTAAGCCCCAAAAGCTTCACTCACAATCTCTCCTTCATCCGGCGTCACAGCCATTTCCAAAAGCTCGTGGGCCGCTTCGACTATTTCTCCCTCTATCCCCGCCTCCATGACAAGGTCCTCCTCTGCAAAAGTTAACCTCCCAAGTGCAATTAGGTAGCGTTGACTTCCGCCATGTGAAAGCGATAGTTTTCGAGTAATGTCAGCCAAGTTGGACGTCCACGGGTCCGTGGCCAATGTATGGATCAGAGTCACACACTGGGAAATTATGCGGTAGAGTTCGGCCGAGGTCGTAGATTCGGCAAACTTTAGCGATGAAGATGTCATGACGTCTGGAAGGGGAGGAAGAATGCTGGGTGGGATTGGTTGGTCGTAAAGTTCGTCGATGGATGTACTCAAGCAAGCTACCAGACGTGGAAGGGCGTTGTCGTGAGATGCTAGCTGCTTGGCACCAAATTCATGTCTTGCAAAAGTAACCAGCGTTCGAAGAGCAGCAAGCCGCACACTTCGTTTTTGCGCCGGCGTAGTCGTGGCGCGGGGATGTTCCATCAGCTTAGCAGATACTCGTTCGATGACGGCTCGCGCCACGGATACCGCATCTTTTTCGTCAGATATTGGGCCGATAGAATCGGGCAGCGAAGAGGTGGCCAGCAAGTCAAGCATTCCGATAATATCGACCGTTTTCTGTTTTGGCATCAACAGAAGAAGAGTAAAGTCGAGAGAAATGAGTTTCCAATATGCAGCGGAAGTGTATCTGGCACCATCCTCAGTCTCGGTGGGTATCGTTGCGCAGGCCAAAGACGCAGTGTATAGCAGCGAGAGAATATGAGTTGTGTCAATTTGCTGTTCCAAAATGGCATGCTCGTCATTGCTGGCCGCCGTGCCATCTGAAAGACGGGATGGTCCTTCTGCAACGGTGAATATCGTTGTCTGTGCTACGGGCACGAGCCTTGAAATGATGAGGGGTGCAACAGACGAGGTGTGGAGCTGAAATGTGAAGGAGATGAGCGATACAAGGTATTTGATGGGCTCCCAAAATTGCTCTTCAAAGCACCGAGTCCATAGGATGATGATTTGTTCAGCGAAATCGACCAGGAGTTGCATTGGCTGATAGGGATTTCCCATCAGAGGGAGTCTTTCGAAAATGAGGGTTGAGAATGAGATTGTTGGATCAGAAGGGAACGAGATGCGAGAGAGTATGTCAAACGTGGGAGGCTGGCCTTGGGCAAAGCCGTGGTCAAGTACCACTTGCAAAAACTAACAAACTCAGATCAGTATATAAACAAGCGGGACTTGAGTCGGTGAGTAATTGCGTACATCAAAAGGAACTGTGGGCGTGGCAATGATGACAGGCTGCTGCAATGTTGGCTGGAAGATGGGTTTTGCCTCGCTCATCTCGGCGTCGCCCATATGTATATCAAGCGCCTTCATCGGTGACTCGGATATCTGGCGTTTTCGCTTCCCTTTGCTCGGCGTCCGCTCTCCAATATTGGTAGCAACGGATCCGGCCGTCTTGCCTCTCCCTTGGCCTTTGCTTGGGCTTGAAGCGATGTCCATCTCATCGAAGCCATCGGCAAAGCCCCAAGTTTTGGCGGCCTTCTTTGGCGTCGCCGTGTTGTTGGCATTGGGCTCTATTTTCCGAGCTCGGTCGTTGGCCTCCTTCATATCTCGTTGCATGAACTGAAGTTCCACATTGGCATGTTTCTCAGCCGCCAGGGCCGCTTCCATAGCTTTCTCTTGCTTGCTTAATTGCTCGGCATTCAGCTTCCGTAGGCGTGCAATCTGCTCGTCGTAGCTATGCTGCGCCTTTGTCGAATTTGAACGGAGGATAGAGGCTTCGCCACGAGCGGCATTGAGCTCTGCTTCCAAAACGCGAATTCTTTTCTGGAGTGCCGTCACCATGGTCTCCGATTGCCCTTGAGAAGCCATTGGCAGAGCAGCAAGCTGTGCTGTCTGAGGTCGACTAGTACTTTGCGAGGAATCCGGGAATCGTTGAGAGCTCATGAAAGGCTGGTTCAATGGCCGGACATTGGCCATTCGAGTCCGCTCCGCAAGAGGAGCTCCAGGCCTGGCGGCGGCCGAGTCGATCGTGGGGTTCCATCGAGGATTGGGTACGGGAGGTCTCTGCTGTTGTTTCTGTTGCGGCTGTTGTCGCAACGTCTTGTCGACAATGGGCCGGCCAACAGGAAGCCCGACATCGTTGGTCACTTCGGTGGTGTCCAGGTCGTCATCTTCTTGCTCCCAGGCGTAGTCGAACTGCTGCGTCAAGGCATGTTGAGGCCGGGCCTGGGTGGACTGGAGAGCTTGATTCTCGAGCTCTTGGAGCACATTGTCGGTGAGATCGTCAAAGCCATCGTCGGAAAACTCGTCGAGATCCATCATTCGTGGATCGTCAATCCATCTGCTTCATGGCTCCAGGCGGCTATGAGCGGCGGACTTGGCACGGCTATTGCTTGCTTTGCTTATCATGCAGCCATGGTGGGACAAAAAAGAACCAGAAGCTGGTGCGCGGTCCAGCTTCCCCACGATTATTAACATGCCGGACGAATCGACGCGACACGAAGTCACGTTTTTTTCTCGAAGTCTTTGCTTTGTGTGGCTGAATCTTTAAAGTGTGGCTGAGGACATATTTGGTAAAGATTGCAGTAGTCCAACACGCTACGCAGAGATTACATAGGCTCTCCGCTGTAGCAGTGCTTGCTATGACCAGAAATGAAATTTCCTCCATTGATACGAAGCATACGTCATTAAATGCCGAAAAGAATAGCCAATTGCGAGCAGAATTCGCAGCACGGCATGCGGCGCCATGCCCTGGATTCAAGGCTTAGCAAATATGAGCGGAAGAGGCGGTGCAACTCCTCAGCCCTGATCTACGCATCATGTCGCATGACGTCGTCCCTGCTTAGAGACGGCTTTTTAGTTGCGCCATGACGGAAATTGTGCATTACAGGCTGCCTCTAAGGGCGATGTTTGAAGTTATTCGACATTTCTAGAGACATACTGTGATTGTCTACGAATGAATGATATTTTTTATTTTCATTTTTTATCCTCATACCTGTGTTAGGCATAGCAAACAGCATCGTAAATTGTTGAGGCCAGGTAGGAAGAGGCACTACCCAACATACAAAATGGCCGCCGTCACATGCGTTTGCGGGGAGCCCAAGCGAATGCGGTCATGGCGCACGGGGAGTCGCAGGACCCCGACATTAATTTGAGCATGCGGCATCCTTATTATTATTAAATTACATAACATTGGCGACCTCCAAGCACAGGGACAAGATGGCTTCAAGGCTCTTGTAGCAGATAGTAGAAGAAATAGCAGCTACTAGATAGAATGTACCACTGTAGACAAAAGCTTGAAGGTCTCCGCGCATTCTACTATTAACACATGTACCTATGGACACTTCTTGGAAAAAGCTCCGCCCATGGAGAGTTTTGAGGTGCTGGTTTCAGTGAAACTCCCGCCTAGCCAAAGCCTCTGCAATCCCAGCAGCTCGCTAGCGCCAAGCCCCAGGCATTTACAGGCGCACGCCAGCAGCACGGCAATAATGGGGATACCAAAACTCGTCAGCTCCACGTAGCTTCTGATTTCCCACATCACCATCGGGCAAGGCCACCTCGACATTTAAATCGCCCTCCACCGCTGCTGGGAATGTCGAGTATATAAGGTGAGGAGAACCAGCTATTTGAGACGGCGACTGTGCGCTGGACTAACTCAGGCACCGCATCGCAGCCCGCCGAAGCTCCTACCATCGACGATCCTCCTCCGAGCAACCCGTTGAATCGCGACTCCTGTCCTGTCCTGTCCTACCGTTTCACCTACCCAGACACACCATGGCCAGATCAAAGAGAGGGGGCAAGTCCCCAATGAAGAATGCAAATGGCCAGCTCAGCGGCTCCGAGGGCCGCCGGTCCAGCTTCAGCGACAAGAGCGAAGAGGGGTCCCCAACAAGAACCAGGGCACAGACTCAAGCCAAGCTGGCGGCTGTACAAGAGGTGAGCTCAAGTTGCCATTCTCTTTCGCACTTATTTGTCTCTTGTCTCGAGGAAAAGGGGAAAACGGATATTAACATGATGCGACAAACAGAGACCCGCGACTGCCGCCGAGAAGCAGGCCGAGTATGAAAAGAAAAAGGCCAACTTCTGGACACGAACCTTCTGGACGCTCGTCATGATAGGTGGCTTCTTTGGCGCGCTCTTCATGGGGCACATCTACATGATCGCCATTGTTACCGCTGTCCAAATCATTTCTTTCAAAGAAGTCATTGCCATCGCCAATGTTCCCAGCCGTGCCAGATCGCTGCGCTCCACCAAGAGCTTGAATTGGTACTTCCTAGCCTCTACCATGTATTTCCTGTATGGCGAGAGCGTCATCTACTACTTTAAGCATATTGTGCTCGTAGACAAGGTTCTTCTGCCTCTGGCTACTCACCACCGCTTCATCAGCTTTGTGCTCTACGTCTTTGGTAAGTAAATCCTCATTAGTTGCAACGAGACATCTAGACGGGTTCTTCTAACGCCAGCCCAGGTTTCGTCTACTTTGTCGCTTCGCTTCAGGCCGGACACTACAAGTTCCAGTTTACCAACTTTGCTTGGACTCACATGGCTTTATATCTCATCGTTGTTCAGGCCCACTTTGTCATGAACAACATCTTTGAGGGAATGATTTGGTTTTTCCTGCCAGCGGCTCTGGTCATCACCAACGATATCTTTGCTTACATCTGTGGTATTGCCTTTGGCCGCACACAGCTTATCAAGCTTTCGCCGAAGAAGACTGTCGAAGGATTTGTCGGCGCATGGATCATGACCATTCTCTTCTCCTTTTTGCTCGTCAACATTTTGATGCGCTCCAAGTACTTTATCTGCCCTGTCAACGTAAGTCAACCAAGTGAACCCCCTTCCCTTGCCAATTCGATTGTCTAATACTCACGTCAATCCAACCTGCAGGACCTTGGCGCCAATGTCTTCACTGGACTCAAGTGCGACGTAAACCCCGTCTTCCTCCCACGCACCTACGAGCTCCCGCAGTTCTTCTTCCTCCCCCCGGGCACCAACTTCTCTCTCACGTTTGCGCCGATGCAGCTGCACGCCCTGGCCCTGGCCACCTTTGCGTCTCTCATCGCTCCTTTCGGCGGTTTCTTCGCTTCTGGTCTCAAGCGCACCTTCAAGATTAAGGACTTTGGCGACTCTATCCCAGGACACGGCGGCATGACGGACCGTATGGACTGCCAGTTCATCATGGGCTTCTTCGCCTACATGTACTTCCACACCTTCATCGAGGTCCACAAAGTCACCCTTGGCAGCGTCCTGGAGACGGCCATTACCAGCCTCAACCCCGAGGAGCAAGTCGAGCTAGTCAAGAGCATGTGTCGATATCTGAGCAACCAGGGCATTATGCCCGAAGCGGTTCGTCTTTCATCTTTATATATACCTGCGATGGCTCGTCATGTCAACTAACCAGATATTTCTTCATAAACAGCTTCAAGCCTGCCTCGAGAAAGCCACGTCTTCTTAATGATCACTTAAACCGGAATTATTTTCTCATGTAACCCTAACCCCCTCCAGCTACACCTTTCGTAATGACCAGGCAACTCTCGTTGCTATTTTTTCATCTCACTCGTGGACCAACATGGGACGGCAGAATGAAGTTTGTGTGGATCGATAGTCCGGGGAGAAGGGGTGTGACAGGTGTTGAATAAAAGGAGGAAAGAATAATGGATGTTGAGTGGGGGGAAAAGCATGCTATGTCGTGTTTTAAATTGCGGGGAGGGATCGTGATGTAAACGGTCTTTCTTTTCTTCTTATTTACATGTATTTTGTCATTGTAGTTAATCATCCATCTCCAGAGCATACATAGGTAATGCGGGAAGAAAATTGGAAGCGGGTAGGGACAGGTCTCATCGGAGAGGCCATTCTTATAGCTGACTAGAATTTACGAATAACATTCACCTCAACATCCTCTCAGCTTATTCTGACCCCAGCAATCTCCCAACAATCTCCATGCGTGAGTGCTGACATATAATCAGCCTTTGGTTCAGGATCACCCAATCGTGAGACTTTTGGTAGGTCGCATCTGAGACGGGCCTCCCAATCTTTCCCCAGGGCCTGTTTCAACCGAGAGGAATTTCTGATTAAGGTTGTATTAATATTCAAGAATATTTCGCCAAATTACGCAGAGGCCACAATCTCATCCAACCGAGCTACAGCCTCCCTCACAGCATCCATTCCAGGAGCATCATCCTCGATGAACTTCTCCAGCTCATATAAATGAGGCTGGCCATCGGCGACAATCAACATGACCTTGTCTTCCCCCAAGCAGTCACGCATGTCCTCGCTCACATTGAGCTCAACATCGGGATCCTTGTTGCCGTGGAAGATGACCGTCTTGGGCCACTGCGCGACTCGATTCTTGGAATCGGGAAGTTTCGCCCATTGGTACCCGGGGTCGACGGAGCCGACTATGTCGAGGAAGGAGTTGTTGAAGGTGTAGTAGTCGTAGAGCATGCCACGGTAGCTATTATCGTCTGATGATGTTGTTGTGGCGGGCACGGGGGGCGTGAATGATGGATCCTTTGCCCCGTCGGGGGTTAATTTGTCCAGGACAAATGTGGACTCGTCAGTGGGCATTTCGCCGACTTGAATTGGACCGGCGATGTACTTTTCCATTGACGCATGGGGGATATCTTCGCCGGCGGTTTGGATGGATGAGTTGAAGAAGGGGTGGTGGAAGGTGTTGATTCCCTGGATTGAGAAGAGAGCGAAAGGTTTGGGCTGGCAGTGGTGAGCGATGAGAGTAGCCATGAAGTAACCTCCACTGGCGCCTCCAACAATAACTGATCGTTTGGAAGAAGTTGGAGTGTCCCAATTCTGCGCAAATTCGTATGCCGCCGTGGCGTCTTCTAGGAGGCCTTGTCCGCCTGCCTGAGGGAGAAGACGGTAACTCGGGGAGATGAGAGGCCATTTCCGCTGAATGCACACCTACAACTTGACATGTCAGTGGAAATGCTCTATTGAGTGTCTTTTTCAGCTTTTTTTCGATTCTTCTCACCTGTACGAGCCAAGGCGCAATGACATCACGGTTCCCATCGACAAGTCCTCCAGGGTGAAAGTATAGAAACACGGGGTTGGTCTTTGGGTAGTCGTCGTGAGTGTAGATGTCGCATTTCAGCGAAAGGCCGTGATTGGCGTATTCCTGCGTTATCTTTTGAACCATGATGAAGCGTGAATTCGCACTTGTCTGTCTATGTTTTCAACAAGGTTGGTTTCATGAAGGAAAGCATCGTGAACTCCAGCATTATTATACTATGTTGAAAGTCCGGAGCGGGGTTTACAATATTGCAATAAGTGATTACTTGCTATGAGCTGCTAGGCAACAAGAATCCCGCAGCGCCCTTCCACGCACTTTAACGCCCTTCGGATAACTACGAGCAACGCGCAAGCACACACGCTTGATCAATCGAACAGCACAATCGCCGACAGAACGCGTCATCACGTGGGCGTAAGCATTCGGTCGAATTTGGGTCCTTTGGTTGAGAAGCTCAGGCGCCTTTTTGGGGGTGGTTCAGGGCTTGGGGATGCCCGTAGCGTTGGTGCTAGCGAAGGCTAGATGCACGAGTTGAGGGTTTTTACGGGCCTGAATCTGGCGCTTGTGGGGGTCGATAGATGATGGTCCGAAGTGGTTCTTGCTAAAGTCCGATGCAGGTGCGGAGTATTATCATGGCGGCTGTTACTATATTTGTTCCATATCATGAGTTGCTGTTGTTCGGGTTCTGTTATGCTAGAGGTTCCAAATTTTGGTGTCTGCAACCAGACGTTAGGAGGGACTCATATACATGTGTGCAGGGCCACCAAATTTGGCTGGACTTCAATGTTACGATCCACCACAAAGGTACCAGACAATGGCAGGCTGAGATGCATAACCGGCATGTCACGGGATGCTGGCGAAACGGCACAAGTTGTTTCGGGCTAGGAAAGGTATGAGAGACACCATATTAGGTAGGTATGTATCCGGTGCGATGATGTTGTCCTTGCCGTAGACTTGGCATTGGCAAATGTGTGCATGTGCAGAGGCCAACACCACCAGCAAAAATATATGTGAGTGCTGGCGCGAACATTACTGCTCCCCATTCTAATGTGTTAAAGACTAGAGGATATGTGTTCTTTTGTTATAAGTGAACAATTACATCCTGCTGTTTGTAAGGATCCAACGACTGACTGCTTCGGTGCCTCAATCCTGACACCGCTTGTTCTCCCAAATCGACAGGATCAGGCTATTGGTGACTTGGCTTTATGCGCTACATGCAGTCCATCATGGGACCTCTTTTGAGCGGGGGTACAATGCCGCTGCTAACGGGAATCGGAAAACTCAATTTACACGGCAGATCCGTCTAGGGATAAAGAGATGGACGGCTCACAACTGTGCAGATCCCATCAAGGTGTTGACGGTGTTGCTTTCCAACTGCCGCCGTTGCCGACGAGCGTCTAATGTAGGACAACAACATGCATGGTCGGATGGTTATGATGTTCACACGGCCTCTTATCTCACCCTTTGAAGCTTGTCTGATGGCCCATGTATCCCATGTTCCACAATGATCCTACGAGGCTTTGCTAGTGTGATACTGGCCAAGAGCTGAATGTTTGCCTACTCGTATGTGGCAGCTGGATAGATGATGCCAGTTCTTGAGAAGTCAATTCAGGCCCCTTTTTTTTCCAAGTCAAACATCTATTGGCCACGAGACTACATGTATGATGCTATAATGTGAGGAACATCAAGGCGGAGACATATCCATGATGCAATCATGTAGGAGGCACTTCTAGGCTTTGCGCCATCTCCAAGGTTGCTTATTGTGATTCGTCCCATATACCCTGTTCGGTATTAAGGGGGTCAGGCGAGCTTCATTTATACAAGGCCCTGCGGCTATCGTACTGCGAGAAAACTTTAGATCCAATCACTATATCGCCGTCCATCATGGCGCTATGCAAGGAGTGTAGCTTCGGTGGGAGAGAACAAGCATACAGGGCTATTGGCCAGCCACCTCGGAAAGTGTAGGAAGACTTCTACTAACGAGAGTCGAACTGCCCTTGTTTTGCTTTTTCTCACTTACAAGTCTACTCCTGATCTTGAGAAAGGAGATCCAATTGGATTCTTTTCCAAGCAAGGAGGAAACAAAACTAGTGTTTCTCTAAGAGGCCCATGAATCAGCCGCAGCCTAGTAAATAAGAAGAAAAAGAAAAGAAAAGAAGTACAACAGGGAGATTTCAGGCGTATTTTGCGATCCTGCGAGGCAAGGGAAATGACCCGGCATCATGGGACAGGGAAGCCTGTCACGATTTGCTTTTTGCTTGTCTCAGCTAGTGAATACGATGGCCCAGGGATATGGATCAGCCGCACCGTGGGAGAGACAGCCGAATAAAGTAGTGGTTGGCTAGCATCCCGTGTCTCAAATTACAGTACGCTCTTCAATACATACCGTACCTATGAGGAGATACCGTAAGGTGCATGTACTGTATCAATGTTACTTGTTGACCCCTGCACTTGATGATGGATGGTACACGTAGACCAAAATTGTTTCCTCTGCATGCTCTATGATGCTTAATACTGCTACCTAATGCAACATCGGAATACGTTGGCACCAAAGATTCTTTGCGTTTCGAACGGTCTGGGCATTACATCCAGGGACACCATGAACTTCATGGCTTGCATATTGCATGGAGGCCCGTGAGGTGTGGGAGCAACCGCATTTTGCATAGACGACATCGGGAAGATCGGTCAGTGAGTGGAGGCAGGCGTAAAACTGAGATGTCACAAATGACAACAGGCCTCGCTCAGGGCAGATTGCCGCAATAGAGAGGCGCTTTAATGCTGTCTGGTGCTTTGTCAAGACCCATCGGGACTGGGAGGGAGAGAGATAGAGAGAGGGAGTACGGAGTAGTTCTGCCGCTATTGCTCTAGCTCCCCGCCTTCCCTAAGCTACTAAGGTGCCCTACACTAGCTGCTACTACCCCGTAATGATTTTCAACTCAACCTAACTCCATCCATGGATTGCTTGCACAGTGTTGTTTGTCCTCACCAACCTTCATCTCTTGACCCTTTTCGATAGGCTGTTCTACCCTCTATCCAGCTGCAAGTCAGACCCGAGATGCTTACCAACTGCTTCTGAAAAGAACTCTTCCGACTGTCAACAGCCGGCTGTGATTGCTGACAGCGGCAGCGGGGTTCCTCATCTCCACTCGCTCGGAGCTTGCCATGACCGAGTCGAGGCAGACCAGACAGAGAGTACGAGTATAAGCCTGGAGCGGCTGCCCTCGGGACGTCAAAAGACAAGGATACAGATACACTCACCTACGAGTACAATGGCCGCACATGCACATTCGAGGTCTTGTTGCGAGGCCGGTCCACGTGTCTCAGGCCAGCCAGGCAGCCCCTGGGCACGGCCCGACGCCATTCCCCCACCAATTTGGTTTGTGCTGTAGCTCTGCCACTATCTGAGGCCAGGCTTGCGAGGATTTCAGCCCAATGATAGCCGACTGGGCACATGTACGCATAGCACGATGTGCATTTCCACTCCCCTGCTTGCTTGCTTGCTTGCTTGACCGGCTGCACGCTAGCACGCCATGCAGCCCGATACCAGGCTTACATGCATGCGATGGCAGACATCTGCTTATTGCGACACCATCCTGTACCGTGTCTCGAGGCGGCTGCTGTTCAGCCCGGCCGCCACAGCTTCGACCTGTGACTCTCAGCTGTTCACCGGCTCCGGTGTGCTGGGTACAGCCCCTCGCCTTGCCTCGCCTCGCCTCAGATTACCTGTTTGGTCGTGAACGAAGCCTCAAAGGGCTGGATCACGAGCTGCAGGGCCGGCAGATACTGCAGGCCCTCCTCGAGTGGGTGGGTAATGATGAGATGGCATGGGCAGATGGAATCGCAGGTGAATTAAAGAGGGGCCGGGTTCGGCCCCGTCACACAGACAGACGGAGCAACTGAGACCAGAGTACTCCGTATGAACGCGCGCAACCCCAAGGGGCCTTGAGAATTACCTTTTCTTTTTTCTTCTCCCGGCTGTTGCGTGGCGGGTCACATCCGAGGCGCCCATGTCGAGTTACACAGTTTGCTTTCTAGTCCAGCTTTTCGATGGCGTCCTCAATTTGCCTAATGGCCCTACACGCCAATATCCTTGACCTCTGGCCCCTATATATAGAAGATGCCCCGGGATAGCCGTTGCTTTCTTGTTCTGCATCTTTCCGGTGAAATCGTCCTTTGAAAGAGAGATAGTGCCAAGGTTTTATCCTGTATTCTGGTAGGTCGGCTCAGCCCACTGCTCGCAAAAAAAACACAACTTGACCCATTCTGAATCCAAATCCCTCTTTTTTAGCCCTGCACAGTCGTTTGCTCACCCATGCTCCAGGTTGTGTGGATCATCCTATCTGAAGCGAGTCTCTTTGGCTTCTTACAAAGGGCAAGGACTCGTGTGCTCTTTATTTTGTTTGGATTCTTTAGAATCTTGCTTCATCTCAGACAAGACCTCAGCTTGTCATTCCTGGCTCTTCTTTTTCAGATTGCCTCATCAGGCGAAACCTGTTCGGGGTCAGCCAATAATAGCCGCTGTCAAGACAAAACCAGGCCTCGGCAGCCGCCTGTCAAGGTACGATTGACAGGCCTCTTTGATTGGCCGATTGATAGGCTGTAATTAGCTGACCAAGGCGTCTAGACATCTTTATTAGAGAAGACGCCCTGGTGCGCTTACCGACAGTCAAGCTGGATTGTTTACTTTCATTTCTTCCCAGGAGGATCAGGAAGGCATTGCGAGGCAATATGGGCAGCGACGACGCATACTTGCTTACGGCAACCCAAGCTCTCGCCAGGATTCGCGCTGGTGAGCTGACGATTGAGAATTATGCACGCTCACTGCTGCGGCGCATAGACGTGCGTGATGCCGACGTCGGAGCGTGGGCGTACCTCGATAGGGATTACGTCCTGCAGCAGGCGAGGGCTCTGGATAAAGTGCCGATGCAAGACAGAGGTCCCCTTCATGGAATGCCCGTTGCCGTCAAGGATGTTATTTATACAAAGGGTATGTCCTATCATGTTGCACCTGGCCTGTGGAGGTGTGTGTTGGCAGAGCTAAGGGTAGGGTGTGTCTAGATATGCCGACAGCTCACAACTCGCCGATTTACAAGGGCGACTTTCCGAAGCTCGACGCAGCATCCATTATCCTCCTCCGCCACGCTGGCGTTTTGTTTCTTGGTTAGTTTGCAAACCGTTCCCTCTTTTCTCCAGTCACCACGTCGTTAACATGCCAACTTAGGCAAAACTACAACGGCCGAGTTCGCTGCCTCGTATACCGGACCGGCCTCGACACGCAACCCGCACAACCCGTCCCGCACCCCGGGCGGCTCCTCCTCCGGCTCCGGAGCCGCCGTTGGAGACTTGCAAGCCCCGGTCGCCCTCGGCACCCAGACCGGCGGATCCACCATCCGCCCCGGCTCTTTCAATGGCGTTTATTCAATCAAGCCCACCTGGAACGCCGTTTCCCGCGAAGGCCTGAAGATTTCCTCGCTGATGTTGGACACCATTGGCATTTTCGCCCGCGGCGTTGATGACCTAGACCTCGTCGCCGATGCGTTCGCGCTGCATGATGACGAGCCTAGTGACTTTGACGGCATCAAGGGCGCACGCTTTGCTTTATGCAAGACGGTTGTCTGGCCAATCGCAGGAGAAGGCACTCGCAATGCGATTGCCCGCGCTGTCGAAATCCTTCGTGCTCATGGTGCCGAGGTAGAAGAGGTCGATCTGCCGTCTGAGTTTGACAATCTGCCTCGTTGGCACAACGTCGTCCTCCAGACCGAGGGGGAGACTTTTTTCCTCCCGGAGCACCGCATTTCCAAGGACCAACTTTCTCCACAACTAGCTGGCTATGTAGAGCGAAAGGCTGGCTACGACCGCCGTGAGCAGCTGAAGGCCTTTGACGGCATCGCTGCGTTGCGGCCCAAGATTGATGAGATTGCCGGCAGATATACTGCTATTCTGACACCCAGCGTCGTTGACGAAGCTCCACTAGGGCTCGAGTCCACGGGCGACTCGGCGTTTTGCGTTGGCTGGTCCGCGTTGCATACCCCGGTGATAAACATCCCGGGCTTTCAGGGACACTCTGGCATGCCGATAGGTGTTTCGCTTGTGGCTCCGAGATATCGCGACCGCCATCTTCTCAAGGTAGCGAAGGAAGTGGGTAAGCTTTTCGAAGCGGAAGGTGGATGGAAGCGAAACCTGTATTAACCGCTTGAAACTATTGTTTAAACGCTTCAAATAGGGGATTTGCAGATGAGTTGTTACCTACTTGCGAGTAAGTACGTACATTAGAAACAGCAAAAATGTTAGAAAAGGGTAACGAGAGCAGAAATAGAAGCCTCACTAAGCTTGATCTTACTTTTCCCTTGTGTCGAGGGTACCTCGTGGTGTTGGCTTATATACCTGTTATTGTAATTGCCGACGAGGGCAATTTCACATGGTTGAGTGACAGGTATCTTTCTTCTCCATCTATTCAACGTGTTGGAGATTGACATACGCTGCCACATTCATCTAAATTGTGCTACTATCACCACCCGCTTCTAGTATCTTGTAACGCTAAATACAGGTTGTGAACAATTGCATGCTTTATAAGTTATTGCGCAATCCGCTCATGGCTCAGGTAGACATCATGTCCTGATAACTTTGTGAATCCGACTTTATTTGAAAAGAGTCGGCGGCTTCCGTGGCGGGAAAACTCCTTCATAAGCGCTCTGGAGTTGGATCAGAAGACCCTCCTCTTTCGCAACGGCGCCAAGCCCATGAGGACGCCCGTTGTACTCAAGGTAGCCAAGTGGCATAGCAGCAACAGGATATCCTAAAGTGAAAAAAATATTAGTCCTATAAGGTTATAATCAGGTGAAGCGGAAAGAAGGGAGGTTGCACCGCAGGCCGCAGCGAAATAGTACAGCGGAGACTCGAGTGGTCCCATCACCACGTTGATGTCGTATTCGTTAAATATCTTATCGATGCCTTCGTCGCGACCGAGTTTCTTCAAGTGTGCGACGTAGTTTGCACGGTCTTCGGGTGTTGTGTCCGTGTTTTCGCTACGTTCAAGGATCTCTTGGTTATCATAGCCTAGGAGTTGTCAGATCTAGGGGTCTTCTAGAAGAACATCTGCGAGAGATGGCATTGAGTTACCTGGAGGGAGCTCTCTATCGGCATTCTTCTTGTTGAAAGCAATCAATTCGGCCAAATTCTTGATTTGTGGAGTTTCTAGAAGTTGGAGGTAGTCCTCAAACTGTTCTTTAAAGTCCTTTTCTATTCCCTGATGCCTCAGTCATGTGTGTCTTATGCCCAGATTGATGCACAGCAAACTTACCAAAAATCTTGAGCAATACATCTTCACCATTGATAGTCAAAGTATCTGCAGTTCTCAATGGAACATTGTCCTTGAAAACTGACACATGTTGCTTGATCGTTGCATATGCGTCCCGAATTTCATCGTTCTAGTCAACTTAGTATACCAGAAATGAGCCTGACAAACCGAAACAAAGGTACAAATCTTACCAACTGTCTTTCCATTCCTTCATCCAAGACCTTTCGAATCTCAGGAGGGTACGTCCACTTTTCCGGATCCAATGTACCAATCCTGAGGCCCTCCCACGAGCCCGTCACCCGCGAAGCGTAACCCCCAGACGGAACATTTTCAGGATCGGTAATAATATCCATCAACACCGCCAAATCCTTCGTAGTCTTTGTCATAGGCCCCGGTTGATCCGAAAAGTTCGAAATGGGGACAATGCCCCTAGTGGAGATCAGCGCGCGGCCAGGCTTGAGTGAGTAAAGGGCGGCTCGGCCCGCAGGCAGCATGAGTGAGCCAAATGTCTCGGTCCCAATGCTGATGGGCGCAAATCCGGCTGCCACGGCGATCGCAGAGCCAGATGAAGATCCGCCGGGGTTCTAAAGGAATGTTGCCAGATGAATCAGTGTTTCGGGAAGGGATGATACAGGGCACTGCTTTTGTTTCACTTACGCTGTGTCCTGCGAATGAATCTCCGATGAGAAGGCCTCCTTTGACGTAGGGGGATTGAGCTTGGCCGCTTATGCTGTTCCATCCACAGAGAAGATTTGTGCCCCTGCGCCATTGTGTCAGCTTATTAAAGATCAATGCGAGTTAAATACATGTAGTCATTACTAACTTCCACCATGAGAGTTCCTACATGGGGGATTAGCCTATCGTGTACTTTAATGACAGTTGAGCCGTCACTTACCGACAAGCTGGCTTTACCTATGATGATGAGTCCAGCTGCCAGCAGCTTAATTGCCTTGATTTAGCTCATTTTTACTAGATTTAAGCTTACAATGGTCACCTACTCGGTCTATAATAGGCGCATTGCTCCTTGGTTTCGAATCAACCAACGCCAGGCTACCAGCTGTGGTGTCTAGACCAGTAGAAGGATGCGTTGCGACATTATCCTTCACCAGGATTGGGATTCCGTGGAGGGGACTTCGAAGCTTTCCTCTCTGTCTTTCATCGTCTAAAATTGTCGCCCTCTCTAATAGAAGTGCCTCGGGAGCTATGCTGATTACGGCTTTAAGGTAGTCGTTGTGGCGCTCAATCTGCGAGAGATATATCTTCACTAGTTGCTTGCTGGTTATGCCGCCAGAACTTAGCTCTCGCTGGAGGTCATCAGCGGTGGCGGTGAGAATGTTAAAATTCGGGACCATGGCTGGTAGTGATGCAGCAAGGGGTATTCTAAGAAGTTAGAGTTAACACGTATATCGAATGCGAAATACGAAGAAGAGTGTGTCTCATTTATTGAGCTCAATTGAGGTCCGCTAGCGAATTTAAGATGGGAGATAACTGAGCGGGTACTGTTATCCGATGCATATATCCGGAGTAGCGAATATAGTAACTTAGAACCCAAGACAACCAGCATCCATCCATCCTTTCTTTTGTGCAACATTCATCCTTCAGATGTTAGAATCAATTTCATGTGTTTCTCAAAGCAGTGTACAAGGGGTGCTTCAAATACAAAGTGCCAAATGGGGGTCCCATCTTATTGAGTTTGCTCCTCCTGCAGGGTAACGTCAGCTCCTTCGGATGAGCGACGCATCAGCCGGCAGCTGTGACAGTGATGAGCTCATCAGTTATCCGACTGAGATGTCCAATGCCATTTGGATGAGATGATATCTTTGCATTAGGATGGGATTCGTAGGATTCGCGGGGTTGATGCATCAGCCGACGAGACACCAAGTTCAGCAACGTCACGTCAGATTGGTATGGTGATGAATGCCATTCTACACATGGATATGCTTACATCATTAAGTGATTATGTGTAGAAGAATTATAGTAGCATGATAGCATGACCAAGATCATCAAAATTTCTCATTAAGGATACTAACCCGGAGATTGCAAGAGATCTCGCGGTACACGAGCCGAGCTTCTGAGGCGGAGATGCGGAGATCCAGTTTTCCGTCATCCTGGTGGATTCCCGACGAGCCAGGCTTCTCCCAATGAGGGAAATAGCTTGTCAGCATACGCGTAGCGGCACTTATGTCCGGGAACTGAACCTTTTGGGCTGGAGTTAAAAATTCCGCCTGGTGACACTCCCGGCACTTGTGCTGCCTTATATAACGACAGCCGTTTGTTCGTCTTGTAGATTCTTTTCCGTAGCATTGTCCATCATCTTTAATCTTAATTCGCCCCATTTACGTGTTTTTCATCAAGTGCTACTGTGTCTGATAAGACTCAAGTTTCTTCTTCTTACAGAGTATTCCGACTTATCCACCCGCTGACTACGTTTGATAACAACCACCTCAACTCTTCACACACCCCACAACCACAACCTCCATCACAATGCATATCATCCTGACAGGCGCCACTGGCTTGGTGGGCAGCTCCGTCCTGGACGCCATGATCAAGGCCAAAGACATTACCAAAATCTCCATTCTCAGCCGCAAGCCCATACGCATGGTTGAGGACGCCAAAGATCCCCGAATCAACGTCATCCTCCACCAGGACTTTGAGAAGTACGACTCAAAGGTGCTAGAACAACTTCAAGGCGCAAAAGCTTGCGTCTGGGCCCTCGGTATCAGCCAGACCAAAGTCAATGCCCAAGAATACGTCAAAATCACCAAGGACTACACCCTCGCCGCTGCAAAGTCCTTTTCTACGCTCACAACCTCACCATCAGAACCGTTCCGCTTCATCTATGTATCGGGTGAAGGCGCTACGCAGAAGCCGGGCCGCTTCTCTGCCATTTTTGCTCGGGTCAAGGGAGAAACGGAGACGGAGCTGGGTAATTTGACGGCTTCGAATCCGACGAGCATCCAAGCGGATTCAGTGCGACCAGCTTTCGTGGATCCAAGGGAGCACAAGGCTATTCTGCCATATATTCCGGACCCAGGAGCGCTGTACAAGGTTAGCGTTGCGGCGCTGTCGCCCTTTATCGGCTTGATGAAGGGGATGCATTCGCCGACGGAACACCTGGGAGACTTCTTGACCAGGATGGCCATGGGGAAAGTGGATTCGCAGCTGGAGGGGCCGGGAGCATTTAAACTGGGCGGCTCGTGGGTTATCGAGAATGTTGGTTTCAGGAGGATCATGGGATTGTCGGGGTAAGAATTTGAAATCTGGAGAAGGCGCACAATCGGAGAACGTTGGATGTCGCTGGCAACTCACACCCTTTGGGGATATATACCTATGGAGAGCAGTGGCCTTTGTATTTTTAGCTATTCACTTTGTCGGAACAGGATCTAGGATTAAGCTTATTTATTTAGTCTATACCATTACCACCATGCATATCGTTTCCACTTTGAGATTCTCTACACAACACAATGGGTTCATCGGAAGGCGTGATTGCACAATTGACTGAGCCTCAATCATGTCTTAACGTAAGAAATATCCAAAACCTGTCACCTTTTTTTAAAGCAATACTCGGTGAGGCAAAAGATGCCATATTAGTCGCGTCTACGCGCGAAGCCTGCACTCGAGACGCGAATCACTTTAGCAAGCCGCCCAGAGACATGGAGCAGCTTCGGCGACCCATTGTAATATAGCGCAGGCAGATGTCTCACAACTGAGCATAGGGTCCCTTTTCGGCCGGGCGGATTCCGAGTCGGTACAGGCGCTAAGGGTGATTCTGCGTTTTGTCACAGCATTTGGTATGCTGGTGTCGCGAAGAGACACAACACGTTGGTCCTTAGTGTGCGACAGCAGCTAGTATTGCACCTAGGCCTAGAACAAGAAGCTAAAGAGCATTAAAATAGAAGCAGAAACATGCACTAAAAGGACAAAGTCGAAGCTGTATGGAACAGTATAGATTGGTGTTGTGGCAGACAATAATGAAGATGGGCGGAGAGCCGCGATCACGTGCGTCCCTCGTGAACTTCACATTGCTTCGCTCACCCCTTCGAAGCAGTGATCGTACATGTAACTTTCAGCCACATTCACACTTGGCATTAAATGTTCTAGGATACGTCACAAACTCAACTGGAGGCAGTGGAATTGGTAACCTCGGCGGAAATGGCTCTACAACGAATAGCAACACCGGCTCAGTTGGGGATACTGATTCAACCCCGACGACTAGCAGCACTGATCTTATTGGTGCCCTTATAAACTCAACAGCCGAACTTGTTAACTCAACCGCCGGTAGCCTTCTCGGAGCGTTGCTCGGAGGCCATGGAACACACGATAACTCCACAAATATGACAGGAGTTATTGGCAATCTGACAAATAGCATGGGATCCGGGGCCACTGACAATAGCACCACGGGTAGCCTGCTTGATGGGTTGATTGGAACTCCAGATAACAGCACGGGGTTGTTGGGAGGATTACTTGGCAACTCTACCTCTGGCAACTCGACCGGTCTCCTAGGGGGTGTGGCAAACTCAACTGGTGGTCTTCTCTCAGGACTCCTGGGTTCAGCAGAGACTAATAGCTCAACAACAGGCGGTGGCTCAAATAGCACTTCACGCGGTGGCCTCCTCGACTCGGTTCTCGGCGGTCTTGGCTCTACAGCGAATAGCAGCACTAACAGTACTTTGTCGGCTCCAACAACTGGCGGCACCACAAATACCGATCTTCTTGGAGCTCTTATCAATTCCACAGTTGCTCTCTTGAACACGACAGGCAACACTCTCTCAGACCTCGTGAATACGACGGGCCACGCAGCTAGTAACCTTCTCAATATTACCTTTAGCGGCACCTTGGGGAGTCTTGTGAACACGACTAGCGACACTTTGTTAGGTAGCCTTCTTGGGAAGTTGGATTGATGATTAGTAGTAGTAGCGGCGGATGTGTTGAACTTGCGATAGAAGGAAAATAAAAAGAAAGATTATAAAACAATATGCGCGTCTCTAGGCATCCCGGAGAACACATTCTCGGGAGCTGAACTGGATTACGATAGCTCGTCTTGCATGTACTCAAACGAACAACAAGTTTACAAGTCACGATACGAAAGAAGACATGAATGCCCACAGAACTCAGGTAATTATTAACGTAAAAAAAAAAAAAGACCCGAAAAACAACCGAAAAAAACAACAACAACACAACCGAAAAAAAAAAACACAACACAAAGCAAGATTGATGAAATCACGGTGGCCGGGAGAGTCTGTTACATCATGTTAGCGCTGCTCACTATCGGATGCTTGATGAAAGGAGGAAAGGCATTACCAATGATGAGGATAGCGCAATCGGTCTGGGAAGTACCAGTGATCATGTTCTTGATGAAATCACGGTGGTCGGGAGCGTCTGTGAATTGCCTGTTAGTATTGGCTTGCGATCGCAGCATGAAGTTGATGAAGCAGACAATGTACTTACCAATGACGGTGACATAGTACTTGGGAGTCTCGAACTTTCACAGAGCAATGTCGATGGTGATACCACGCTCACGCTCGGCTTTGAGCTTGTCAAGAACCCAGGCGTACTTGGGAGTCTCGAACTTCCACAGGGCAAATTAACGACGGGGCGCAGGGCCATTATAATAATTATTATTATAAATTTTTTGCCCTCCCCGGGAAAAGGCGTATTGGCCCCCGTGGCCCCCATGGCCCGGCTCGGCCCGGCGGCGCTTCGGGCAGTTCTTCTTCAGGTGGTCCGGGGACCCACAAACGAAACACCGCTTTTCGGCGGCAGCCTCGGCGGGACGAGGCGCGACGGCCAGCTCCGTCGTGGTGGTGGTGGTGGTGCTGGTGGTGGTGGCAGGGGCAGGATCAGCCGAAGACTCGGCCATATCAGCCTCTGCCGGGGGAGGAGGAGCAGAGGTTGCATCCTCCTGCCCCTCGGCAGGGCGCAAACGGAGAGGCAGGACGGCCCGCCATTCTTGCTGCTGCTGCTGCTGCAGAGCTCGGAGGTCTCGGACCTCCGTTTCCAGCGCATCGATGCGCTTCTTCTGCTTATCCACAAGGCTGTGGATTATATTTTATAAAACCTGAAAATCTATAGACTATAACGTTAGTTATTAATACTAAAGTGTAAGCGTGATGGAAGTATGGTATAACTTACTGGTGGCGGGGATAGCGGGGGCAGATATTTTATAGAGTTTTTTTAAAAAAAATAATGTAAAAAAAATAACTATAATAGTATTTATTAGCTTAGTAAATAATATAGTAATTAAAAAGCATAAGGAGAGTAGAAAGGGATTAAGAAAGGTTAGTAGATGTAAAAATGTAAAAGGTTAAATATATATTTACTAAATATCCTTATTCTAGATAGTAATACGCTTAGCGTAGATGTTCTTACTCTAGATAGTAATACGCTTGGCGTAGATAGTGCATAGGTTGGTATCCTTAAAGAGGGAGATGTAGTAAGAATGTAAGACTATATACTAATGTATTAGCGACGGTAACGAGTAGGAGAGAAAGTGGTAATGGCTTCATATTCTTACAGGCTGGGCAAAATGAGGCTTCTTAAGAAAGGAAGAAAGAAGAGAAGAAGAAAAAGCAAAAGGAGGGGAGAAAGAAATTGATATGGTGCACACTGCACAGATACATCACGTGGCTGCTGCAAAAGTGAACTGAAAGTGACGGCCAGCTGACAGACAGATGAGGGCTCTCTGAGTGCCCGGCAATATATTGGATGCAGTAGAGCAAGGGGTTGTGCCCTATTAGGTCCCTAAGGGGTGCTGAGTACACGGCTCACAGTTGCCAGCAATTGCGTAGATCTTACTTGGATACTATACCAATTGGCTGAGCTCCTGGTGCGTTTATAATATCAAGAAATGGGAATGCAAATGTGAATCCCAGTTGTCAACCGAGGAGGGAGGAGCTCATTGAAGCCTCAATAACTATGGAGCCTAATTGACAACACCTTGGGTGACCGGTCAATAGAAATGAGTACTAGGTATTTGATAGTTTCTAGCAATGATATTTGGAAGATGAAAGCGTTGCAGATCTATCAGTTTGATTGTGTGAAGGACGCGAGTTTAACTTGAGGCTCTCTTTCAACATGGCATCGGACACACTGCCTGTTGTTTTTTGAACAATAAAATGGATTCCATTGCCTGGCCTAGATATCTAGAGTGGCAAGCCAACGGCAGAAAACGAGAAGATGGACAGACTCGATTAGTCTAGCCAGCTACTGGAAGGTCTCTCACTCTGAGCATTGCTGTTTGTTATATAACGGAATTATGGAAAATGCCTTCACCATCACAAGTAGAGCTTCACGGGTAGCAGGAATTCCAAATTTGCGGCTCTATTCAGGTGTCAGAACCCGCTACCCGCCTGCCAGCTGCCCAGTGATTTGACTCTGTTTTCTTCTCTCTTTTCAATGTTGCGTTCGGCACAATTGTTTTTCTCTATCCGACTTGTTTTATCTATCTATTTTCCTTTGGCCTTCTCCCGCTTTCGTCTTTCTCCTTCCTTTCGATATTGGTGTTTGCCGTTTCCTATTATATGGAGCTGACAGTGTTCTCGCACACTCACACACCAGCCAACAAGGTCATAAATAGTAAGTGGGAAAAAAGGTCGCAAGCTCTGTATTGGACGCGCGAAGCTTGGATCGAGATACTGACTGATATGTAGATAGGCCTCCCCAACGATCGCATACGCAGAGAGCTTCCCAACACGTAATGAGCCTTCCAAGTACGATAAATAGCCTTTGATCTACCTCATACCAGAGAGCCTCTGTGATGAGCGTTTCGCTCCCTGATACTTGAGACAAACATTGCGTATTTTCGACCCCTGCTCCGACTTCCATCTCCGCGATTCTTTCCGCATTCGAAAACAAGGGTAATGGTGCAATCTGACTAGACGAACGCCGCAGTTGGCGCGAATCAGAGGCATATGAAAGGCACCGCACGCAACGCTGTCTCTGGCGTCATTTATTGGCTAGTGAGAGGAGCTAGATGTTTGTTTTGGTCTTTGGAAAGTCTCTTCGAATAAGCACGGATATATGAGAAACAGCAGTGAGTCCAAATAACAGCCTCTTACAATGCCTTTTGTTCGCCCTGCTGCTATTGGTGATATTAAGAGAAGGAGTGGTATCATGGCTCTCGTACGTACGTTTACTCGTTAACTGCCAGACTACAATTACTTCGATGCCTCGACCCGATTTAGGTGATCCAGCTATCGGTACGTCCAAGGTACCTACTTACCTCAGGTAGCTCGTTCCTTCCCTTCTGAAACGCGATAGTAAATCGACGCTTCCGTCGAGTTTCTCGTCCTGCTTCTCTTTTCTTTTTTCTTTTTCACACACACACACAATGCCTACCCCCTTTGTCGTCAGCAAGCGGGCGTCGAGATCCAACAGTCGTCACTGTGCGTCTTCCTCCTCTTGAATCGATAGGAACGTCGATCAGAATATTACCGTCGCCCGCCCCCGGACCCCCAAGAGGTGCTTCCACCATGTCTGCTTCCGATATTGCCTTATTTTGCCAAGCCTGTAAGGATATAAAGTCATCACTACTTTCTCTTTTACTCGTTACTGTCGCTAATACATTAGTATATAGTCTTACGTTTTTACTACGTTTTCCTCTTTAAAAACACTAACCTTTAAGTTATTTATATAAAGTATATTACTATCTAAAGTAAAAACATTTACGTTAAGTATATTACTATTTAAAATAAAGATATTTAATATATATAAACCTAATCTCTTATATTTTATATTTATTAATCTCTCTTAACCTTTTTCTACTTTTTTTATACTTTTTAATTAGTATATTATTTATAAAGCTAATAAATATTATTATAGTAATTTTTTTATATTTTTTTTTTTAAAAAAACTTTATTATAATATCTGTCCCTACTAAAATACCTGTCTTTAATAAATTATATTATACTTCTATTACGCTTATACTTTAGTTTTAATAACTAACGTTATAGTCTATAGATTTCGATGTTTTATAGAACACGATCCACAGTTATGCTAAGGAGAACAAGAAGCAGCAGCAACAGCAGTACCAGCAACAGTAACAGCGCATTGAGGCGCTGGAAGAGGAGGTCCGAGACCTCCGAGCTCAGCTGCAGCAGCAGCAACAACAATGGCAGGCGTCCCTGGCGTTTGCGCCCTGCCGAGGTACAGGAGGATACAACCTCTGCTCCTCCTCCCTCAGTAGAGGCTGATATAGCCGAGTCCTCGGCTAACCCTGCCCCTGCCACCAGCACCAGCACCAGCACCAGCACCAGCACCAGCACCAGCACCAGCACCAGCACCAGCACCGAGGTGGCTGTTGTCTCGGCTCCCGCTGCCGCCGCCAAGAAGCGGCCAATTGGGGCGTGTTACGGGTGTGGCGAGCCTGGCCACGTGAAGCGGCATTGTCCGAAACGCCGGGGCGGCCCAAGGCCAAACCAACTTTGCCCGGGGAGGGAATAAAATTAATAATTATTTTTATGGTGGTGCGGGCCCAGCGCCTCTTTAAGTTGCCCTGTGGAAGTTTGCTCGTATCAAGAAGACTAATAATTAGTAATAATACAACTATACTCCCCTAGTATTTGCTTTGCTACCATCGCATCTTTCTTCTAGTATCTGCTACCGTTTCCATATTCTTCCAGTATCTGCTACTGTTTCGAAATTCTTCTAGTATCTGCTATTATTTCTATATTCTTCTAGTATATGCTACTTATTCTGTCTTTATCCAGTATCTGCTACCATTTTTATATTCTGCTAGCATTTGTTACTATCACCACCGTTGAAGTTGTGACATAAGTCTCTAAACAGCAACATGGTGGTTCTCAAGATGTATTTCCATCTCAAAGGCCTACTACCCGTTACAGCGTTCCCAAAAGGGAAGAAACAACCTGCTTCTGCCTACAGCTTTTGCTCCACATTGATCTACATGGGCGGATGAAGACGAGGATGGACGGCATAATGAGTGTCAAACGGGTTGAAAGAACTTTTGAAAGCTTCGACAGCATCTTGGAATACGACTGAGTATACTGGTAGACTACAGACGGGAGTATTATCGCCAAAAAACACTCCAAAAGAGTGCTCAGGAGAGCTCTCAGGATACCTTTGAGGAGACCTTGTGCTCGCAGAAATTACAAAGTCGAATCTTCTAGTGGGAGATGAGTCTTGCTCTGGCGGAAGGTGACCAAACATGTCGAGGCCCATCCAGCACAGCTTTAAAAAGGTCATACCCCGAGTAAGTATTTCATCCAGTACATGTCTGTTTACATTCAAGATCTAGGCTACTTAGAAATTATTGGTGATATCGAAATTATATCCATAGAGCCCTTGATCACGACAAAATGCACATGTTGCACTTTGGGGATGGTAGAGCAGATAGGTAAGTGCAGGGCACTGCCCCTCTCTGAAAGGAACGCATAGGCCTCTGTAACTTCCAGTGCCATGTACCTGAGGTCGGTGCCTGTAGATCAAATCAAGCTGTCAAAGTGATTGCAGGATGGCTGCTGATGAATTAAACATTGATCACGGTACGACTCCTTACAGTGGCCCTTTGTTGCTACAAGAGTATACTCATCACTGCCAATCAATGGCCAGCTTCGTACTCCGCTGAGCCAAGTTTGGCTACACATCCATGGGCCACCTCGGATGTACCCTGCGCTAATAAGTCTTGCCCGCTTCTTTGGACGCTACGAATCCAGGGGTAAACAGAACTAAAACACCTCAAGGTTCCACACAAAACGACAACAGACAGCAATGGAATTCAGTCTTGGGAGCCGATCCCGACAGATTCGTGACACCATATTCGAAGGCCTTAAACAGGCGCCTTTGTGCCGCCTCGTGCAATCATGAACTGGCGTAGAATCAGAGCACGGAATCGAGGCTCTTCGACAATTTCAATTTCTTCTCTTTCTACCCTACAGTTACTTTGCCCCGCCCATCTGTTTCGCTCTCTAGTTCGGTAGGTTGCTCGTCTTCGCCAGGCTTATGAAGAATGGAACTGCAGAGGTTTCCGTCGGAATACACGTTGGGGCGGATGAGAGAGCACGTCCACCTTCAACGCCGCTCAGCGTGAAGTTACAGATGCCTTTAATATTCTACGCAGTGCGAAATGTGTGGCATGAAGCCATTGTGTTATCATCATACCCCCTTATCCCATTGTCTTTTCGCGTGCCCTGGCTCATGACAATGGTAACACCGCTTTTGGGCGGTGGTGGCGGCGAGGGCTCGACCAAAACAGGCGGCAGGGTAGCCTGCCATTGTTGCTGATGCTGATGCTGCTGCTGATGCTGCTCCACGTAATCGTTCAGAGCATTCCACACGGCATCAAAGTCTATAATGCCGGCTTGTGGTTCAATTTTAACGTCACTGTATCATTGTGTTTGCAAGTTTACAAGTCACGTTAAGAAAGAAGACATATATGCTCACAGAACTCAGGTAATTATTAGTATGTAAAAAAAAGACCGAAAAAACAAACAACCAGCAAAACCCGAAAAAACAACAACACAAAAAAGCAACAACTTGATGAAATCACGGTGGTTGGGAGCGTCTGTGAATTGCCTGTTAGCACTGGCTTGCGGTTGCAGCATGAAGGAAGTTGATGAAGCAGACATACCAATGACGGTGACATAGTACTTGGGAGTCTCGAACTTTCACAGGGCAATGTCGATGGTGGTACCACGCTCATGGGCCAGGCCCACGCTTGTCCCGATGATCATTATAATAAATTTTAATATTGTTCCCGTAAAAATGGGAGGCGCCTATCGTGACCGGCGCGGGTGGGTCGGCCCGGCCGGCCCGGTTCTGAGGGCAATGCCTCTTGATGTGACCCGGCTCGTCACAATTATAACACCGCTTTTGGGCGGTGGTGGTGGTGGTGGCCACGGCTCTGGAGGAGGAGGAGGCAGAGGCGATGGTGGTGATGGTGGTGGGAGCGGGGGCGGGAGCAGCTTGCTGCTGCTGCTGTTGCTGTTGCTGTTGCTGGCTCTCCAGCTCGGCCACACGACGCCTGAGTTCGGCGTTTTCACGCCGGAAGCCGGCATTCTCCTGCGTCAGGGACAGGAACCCGTGGTATATAGTATCAAATTTTCCTATAGAAACGTTAGTGATCGTCTAAGTTGTGAGGGACTGCAAGTATTATGAGACGTACGCTCTGTGGAGAGAGCATTCCAATCTGCGAGGGAGAGCAGCCGCGTGTTGTTGTTGTTGTCTATGTATTAAATATGTTAGCTGAAGAATAACAGAGAGCAAGATGGCAAGAGACTGAGTGAATGTGCTTACCAGACATGGTTGGTGTCCTCGAAGAGGGAGATGAGGTAAGACTCGACGGACTCCTGGAGGGCGCTAATGGCGGATGACTGGAAGCGGAGGTCGCTCGGTGGACTTCTGGTATCGATGAATCTCACGGAGGGCGATGGTATCAGGTTTATAACGGTGAGGCTTGTTGGCTGTGGAACATATTAGCGACGATCGGTGGGTAGTGATGGCTTCATGTGCTTACCAAAGAATCTCTCGGAGAGTGACGGTACCAGGCTTATAACGGTGAGATTCTGAAGAGAAGAAAGAGGAAAAAAAAAAAGAAAGGGAAGCAAGGAAATGAAATTGATCTTGTGCCCACAGGAATCACGTGGCTGGTGCAGAGAAAGTGAAACGAAAGTGAAGCGAAAGTGACGGACGGCTGACAGCTGGCAGTGAGGAGAGAACTTGTTGAGTGCTTGAGACTGCATTGGATTCAGTCTGATAGCCGTCTAAGCTCCATGTTATGCTAAAGAAGCGGCTAATACTAGGTATTCAGCATCCCAACTATCACGTAAAGCTCAAGTGACGGAACGGGAGGTAAAGGGGAATACGGAACACGTTCATCATGTATCACGGCACTTGTCTTGACAACATATGTCCGTTTTTCTTGAGTATCTACTACAGTCACTTCAGGCACCCATGACATCGAGTTCATCCACGTTGAGCTGAATCGAAATATCGAACATTGCTCGACACTTCTTTTGCCTCGTTTGATACTCATCATCCTGTCCATGCTCGTCTTCTTATGCCTTTTCCTGGGCGCATAGATAAATGTGGAGCGAAAGTTGCAGGTAGGAGCAGCTCGTTCCTTTCCTTTGAAGAATGCAGCAGGTCAATGCGTAAGACAATTTCCATCGAGTTTCTCGTCCCTCTCCCCTCCTCCTCTTCTTTTTCATCCAGAAAGAGACGCATGCATACAGACACACATACACACACAATACCTGCCTCCTCTGTCTCGGACCGAGTGTTACGGTCCAACACCCGTCGTCGTGCGTCCTCCCCTCCTCTCCCTCCTCCTCCTCCTCCTCCCAAACGGGCTCGTCGGTCTGGCCCACCTCCTCTCTCCCTCCCCACCTCTCTCCGAAGGCGAAGGCTACCTTGACGAGGGCACCAACTTCGGAGAGGTTTTGTTGTCCCTCGTTGACTGCAGCGAGGAAACTCGGGGGTGAGATAACCGAGTCTATCTGTCGTGCCGCCGGGGATAGGGCAGTGATACCTAACGGCAACCTGGATCCGGCTGAGGTGCCTGAAGGCCAATGGGCATCCTGGGATCCTGCCATGGATCGCGACTGGGAAGATTTTTTCGACAACCTTCAGACTGCCAGATTAAAAGACGACCAGATTCCTGAGCTGTCGAAACCGTCTGGGCCACGGGTTGCTTCGTTGTACTATTTGTGGCACTATCCGACATATAGAACAGACCGGGATCTGTATGGAACGACACTGGATAGCACAAACGACTGTATAAAGTTGCAGTGTCAGGACCCATGCCACATACCCAATTCGGATCAAGTATACGGCAGGCGAACCGAATTATAAGGAGCTGTTGGGCGACAAAGCTGAACCGCGGATCAAGGCAGTATGCGAGGATTTCGCCTTGGAGGCTGTGAAATTGGTCCCATTCACCATCGCCCTTGGAAAACACAACTCGGGGTTGGTCCGGAGGAAACTTGAAGAGACGGATGGATTGTATCTTGAGACATACACAATCAAGTCGGCAATAAAGATGTCCGACCGCGCGACGTCTTGCATGGACGTCCAGGATATCGACGAGATCATTGTGAACATGGTATTTTTCAGTTACCATGGGATGTATTTCTTGGACGAGAAGATACCTGTCGACAAGTTATCTTCTTGCACGACTTGATCTGAAACCAAGTTTGCGAGTGGAGTCGAGTTTTAGTCGCGAGGGAACGACACTTTCCAGTTATGGGCGATTGGCTTGACAAGTTTCGCAAGAAGACTTCATTGGACATGGCTAGAATCTACCTGGTCGAGGAGGAAAACCCGGAAAGTTTATGCCATCCGTGGACGTGAGGAGGTAATCCAGCCATGGATTGATACCTGGACAAAGACAAAGACAACAAAGACAACGACGACGGGCTCGAAGTCTGTAGATTGGACGAGCTCAGAAATTGATGGGAGTTTGGAGATGCCGGAAGAGGCGAGGTTAAAGGAGGTAAGGACGGAAGTCGACTAATGAGAGGGCTCGGCTGGACGCGAAGGAGCGGGGGGAGAAGATGGCAAAGAAGTGAAGATCCTAGGCAATGTTTGGCTGGCTGATGATGGTTTTCAGGATGATGGCTGGCGGTTTGTCACGGATTTGTTTTTAGAGAATAGCTACTGGGTATTCAGCATATTCAGCACCCTAGGTTGGCTGTCCACCCAAACAACTGCGTCAAGTTTGAGCATTGGAACCGGAAAGCTGTTTATTTACTACTTCGTGCATTCATCTTGATAATACCTTGGAAATATCCAGCTGAGTTCTCTCAGCGTCTGCTCCTCGTACCACTCGTCCCCCACCGGGAGATTCGACACTGTGATTTCTGATTGCGAGAGTCCCCCTGAGCATCTCCTCCCCGAGCGCTCTCGCGACATTTCAAGACCATTCTAAGATAACAGTGCTGGACTGTCTACCCTATCTACCTCTACATTTCAAAAAACAATCCCATAAGATTTTGCAGCCATTCACGCACTTTTTGTCTCTTTTTCCACAGTCATTTTGCAGTCCGTCCTCGTTTGCGTCTGCCTCTGGTGACCGCCGAGATAAATGTGGGGCCACCAGCTGTTGGCAGGAGCAGCTCCTTCCTTCCCTCCTCTCCCCTCCACTTCATCATCCTTTTCTTCTTCTCTCTTCTTTTTTTTCTTCCTCTTCTTTTCTTCTTCCTACACACACACACACACACACACGATGCCTGCCTCTGTCATGAACAACTGAAGTGTCGAGATCTAACACCACCGCCTTGCCTCAATCCCTCTCAATCCCTTCCCCTCCTCTTCCTGTCTTTCTTCTTCTTCATCTTCTCCTATTTTTCCTTCACCTCCCTCTCTACCTCACCTCCTCCTCCTCCCAAACAGGCTCGTCAGTCTGCTCCGTCTCCTCCATCTCCCCTCTTTTCCCGTTTTCTCCTTCTCCTCTCTCTGCTTCCTCTTACTATCTCCATCACCATTCCCGTTCCCCCCCACCCCGTCTGCGTCTTCCCCGTCTTAGTCTTCCCCGTCTTCCTTCCCCTTCGAAGTTGACATATACCTTGACATCGTTAAGGTATATGTTTGCCAATGGCACTAGCTTCGGAGAGGTTTTGTTGTCCCTTGTTGGTTGTAGCGAAGATAGTTGGAGCAAGGCGGCTGATGATGGTTGTTTGTCCTGATTGACCTCATGTCAGGACAATTACAGGCTGGAGAATGCCTGGGTCCTGATTGACCTTATATCAGAACAGTTGGAGAAAGACCAGTTCCAGATTGATCTTATGTCTGAACCCTGATTGACCTTAGGTCAGGATTTGTTTTTTTCATTGCTTTCTCGGCTTGCTGAGGATGCGAAGAAAAAAAGGTTTGTTTCATTTTGTAAAGTAATGGCACTTATTCTGTTAGATCGGTAGCTCTGCTCCTAGTTGATAGCATCATTCGTAGAGAGAGAGTTTGCATCTGGTTTTGGACGGCCATAGTTCATAACTCTGGATACAATCACAGTCAGAACAAAACGCCTTGGACGAACGAGTGGCATCTTAGGAAGGGAGAATCGCACGGTGAAAAGGCATCCCGGCTCCACCCACCAACATCACCACACACATCCTTAACTGGGGACGAGCGGAGATAAGACGACTGGACAGAATGAATGTAAGGTAGGCAATGGTACCCAAAAACAGATATATCAAAATGTATTTTAAGGGTAAACAATGGAATGGAATGAAAAGACGGCTGGGCATTTGGCGTTTGCCGGGAAGCAACAGCAGTGACGGCCTGTCGCCAGCAGACATGCCGGGCAACACCTGGCACTCAGCGACCACATCTTTCTTTTGTCATCTTTTTGCTTCTATCCTCTTTTTTTTTCTTTCAGTTTTTTTCATCTTTTCGCTCCGTTGAATTGCTCAGCCTCATCCTTTGCTGTGCCTCGCCAAAACTCTTGCACACGATCTCTGAACAACATATGGGAGCCCGGCAAATGCACGAGGAATCAGATACACTATGGCGAGAAAGGGCACACTGCGAACCCAATCGTCAAGGCAAGTTTGCCACAGGATTAGACCGCAACGTAGCTGAAGACTGACCAAGGGGTACCAGTATTCCCACATCTTACCTTTCAAGCACAAGTATGCGCGAGCCGGCGAGCGAATAGCTGGACAGCGAGTGATCAGAAGACGGCGGCCCCGGCGAAGCCCGAGAGAGCTACGAAGATTGCGAACAGTGAGAAGGGCAATATTGAAGCCTGGGTGATCGAGTGCCAGGTCATCATTGGATCGCACAAAGAAGAGGACATGAATGAACTCTAACGCCTATCTCACCGAATCGATTAACTGAGCAAACGGGAGAAGACAGACATGTGAGCTTAATCACACGTCCGGCGCAAGTCTCAAGCTGCCACCAAATCACAGCCATGGGTAACTGCCTCTTCGCCATACGCACGTCCTCCTTTTCGATGATCAGTCACCGTTGTTCAATCTAGCCAGTCCAGTCACTTTCTTGCCGATATCTCGCTCTCGTAGGCTTGACACAAACGGCGCGGTGCAATCCGCTTGATCAAGAGATTCACTAACTGCTGCATGCAGAGCCACGTGTTGCTGTGGACTAGAACCAGCAGCAGCAGCAACCAACTCCTGCTCCCGCTCCCGATCCCATCACCGCCACCACCTCTATCACCACCTCCGACGCCGCCGCCGCCTCCTCCTCAATGGTGGCTCCCCCTTCTCCGGCCACCCAGCCAACGACCTATAGAAGACGATGCCACAACCGTGGCGAGTTCGGCCATATCAAATGGAAGAGATTGCCCTTTTTGGAGAGCCTTCGGCACGGGTGGGGGTCCGGGCTGGTGAATCACGGCGGCAAACATTTATAAGGGCATTGCTAGACATTATACCGTCTTTCATGTATCTGATACTATCGCTACCCCAATCTTTTTTCTTCTATTACGCCTACTTCCATCTAGATTTTGGCACTTCTAAGAACATTTATTGTCATTTCTTACACTGATACCGCCACCGCCGCTGAGGAAGCACATTACAGAAACCGTGCCCAAAGCCAATCCCACCGGGTGATATAGACATGTCATAACATCATTAATGTCGCGACAGCGAAGCCTGCCGCACCAAATACTGAGCTTAAACTTATAAATCGAGTCGATCGAGGAGCTGCATTAGACATGCTTGTAGCCGTTGGTCTGGTGGCCTTGACCCAGATGTTGCTCGCCAAGCTGTCCTTGTCTGGACTATATTGTTGTGGAGAGAATTGACATACAGACATGATGACGTCCATATCTACAACACGTTATTAGCTATGACGAGATAAACCATGGAGAGATGCATGATCATCACTCACTATTTTGTGTATCCGCTTTCATACTTATGCAACTCGCGCATAACCCAGCAATCTCTGCCACATTAAAGCTGTTGTTTGAACATACGCATTTCTCTTCTGCGTTTTCCGTCTCTCCCCATCCACCAGTCAAATCGCCATAGTCTCCACTTGAGCCTATTATGGTCGGACGCTTTGATGTTTGATGCTTGGAAGTTGTAGATGCACTCTTTGTTGTCCTAGTCGGGGCGGAAATGGAGGTGGGCTGAACACTCCATGTTGTAGATGATGTAGGAGACTGAGGTACTGGTTGAGGAGTTGATGGAGGTAGATAATCAGTTGTAGTTGGAAGAGCTGGAGCTGGAGCTGGAGCGGCGGCTGGCAGAGACTGAGCAGGAGGAGAGTAATATTGTGGAGGAACAGACGCCGGGGATTGTGACAATGGTGTTGATATATCTAGTATAGGGGACGAGGCTGGCGGATATTGTCCAGCTAGCAAATCAGGAGGAAATGTTGTCGGCGCTGGAACGATAACCGAGAAGCGCTTCTCGATCCGGTCACTTTTGTCAAGTTGGTTCTCGTTATGCTTCCTGGCCTGTCTGAGGCGCGCCCTCAGATCCAACTGATCGCTTTCTGATCCTTCCAACGATCTCTTTGGGCTGCACATGGAACTCAGCTCCACGATTGGCCCGCAGATGGCGGCACACATGACAGGAACTGCATTAGGGGGGAGCGCTTCTCCGGCTGCGATGGCGAACAGGATGAAAAGGATGTGATGACGGGCCTTCATGTCGTGTTAGAGGAGCCGCCCACTGCCTATCCGACTCCGAAATGTCGGCTGTAGTATGTAAAAGACTCAGAAGTCACACAGAGATGTCGATTGTAGTCAATTGCGTTTTGCACGAGGAATAGAGAGAAAGAGAAAGAGATAGCCCGATGATGTAGGTTTACGGACTCTTTAGAGAGAGAGGACTTTTCATGATTCGTTCCAGGGTTTCAGATCTATACGACACTTCATACTAATATGTAGAAGATAGGTAAGGGATGTATATACTACGTAGAATCTCACGGCTAGTCAGTCTGGCAGGAGGCTGTTATCGCTGAAACGTGGCAAAGGGGTTCTGTGGCCACCCTCGACCGAGGAGAATTAACATGACACGGCCTTCTTCTCCTGTAAAGTATTGAAGCAGCAAGTCGGCCAGCATACATATCATATACTTTGCAGAAAGGGTGATTGAAGAATGGAACTTCTTTTTTACGGATCAAACTCTTGGATGTATTAATCCTTGATGAAGCACGGCCGATCTGGCTGTCGGCACAGCAATGCACAGACATTGAATCCCCCAGAAAAGATGCGCGATGCCGCTTGGCAGCTGTCAACTCCAACATTCATCAAGGTTCAACCCGTGACTCCCTGACCGGGTCCTGAAACAATCTAGCTGCGGTGCTTCTGCGAGACGGGCAGAGCCGTGACAGCGCGAAACGCAATGCGAAACAAGATCGTGGAGACCTTTTATCCGCTTTCGGCAATCGCCTGTCATTCCGTACGAGATGGCGGCCTTCGGTGTATAATAGTCTGTAAAAGCCAAGCGGAAAAAGAAGAGATGAATCGATATACCAAGTAACAAACATGGATTAACCTAGTGATGAATCATGGATTGTGATGATTGGCTGTGTTTACATATCTTGAGAGCACCACTTTCGCGGGTAAGGAAGACTGCTGCACGCCCAAATGACTAGCCAAAGCAACCGGATACATGACTGAATCATATGATGTCAAGTACAACTATGAAAAGGAAGATAACTCTTGGCAGACGTTTGTTTATACAGTTTCCTTGATATGCTACGATCATCTTGCTGTAACGGACGAATCAGCGCCACTTTCGGTGAACTTGTCTGTTGCCTGGCGAGGCTGAATGTGGCTTCATGCAAGGGAAAATGCAACAAGCAAGAAGCGGTCATTCAGCAATGCATCACTCATTACCCCGCAGTCGAAAGAGAGTCAAGCAGTCATTTGGCTCAAATTCTTCTCGTATGGCTTGGTTTCGCAAGTTACAAATGCCCCTTTGTTCATCAAGGAGGGACGCAATCTTCTTAACAACAACCATCTCCTTTGTGTCACCCAGAAAACATGGCATGGATTCCTCTTATCCCAGGCGCAGTGGCTAGTCTATGGAAGGGTTATGAAGAGATAGTCGCACGTCCTCAAAGGAGGGCTCGTGAAGCCCAGCAGAAGCTGAGGGAGTCACAGGAAAAAGAACGGGAAAGCGAGCAAAGACGAATAGCACTACTAAAAGAGCTATAAGACATGCTTATCTTCTGGCCATGTTCGTAATGCATGCTGAATTAATTCATGCTAGGGGCTATGACACAGACCAGCCAACAATTACAAAAGAGCTTATAGTCAGCGCCCAGGAGACGGTGGGCTATGACAAAGACAAACAGAATATTGTCTTCGCTGGCAACGTCAATGTCGGCAAATCATCACTCATCAATGCCCTTTGCGATAAAGGAGGAAACGACGATGGTGCTGCCCGCGTGGGCTCTATTCAAGCCACGATGGGTATAACTCGTCACGAGATTCCCAACCACCCAGAGATGTTGCTCTACGACATTCCCGGTGCGAGAACCCAGGATGTGCCGGCATTCCAATACTACCACGATCAAATGCTGTATGCTTTTGACACTGTTGTCCTTGTCCACGATACTACGTTGACCCAAGTACGTTATCCTCCTAACGTTACGTGTGTGCTCTTCTGATAGCTAACATCCGCCAGGCCGACATCCGCTTGCTCAAAATGTGCATCCTTTCCAACCAAAAATGCCTAGCCGTCCGAACCAAATCCGACGATCATATAAGAAACTACGAATATGACAAAGAGTGCAACAATTTGGAGGAAGCAAGACAGATTTTTCTCAGTGAGATCCGTCAAGACATCGAGCGCTGTCAGGAGCAAATCGCAGCCTCTTGGCCGGAGCGTGAAGTCCAAGTCCGGGATTACGTTGTATCCTCTCGGTCGGTGAGGAGCTTTATGCGTCAAAATGCGTCACCCAAGGACGCGGCTACTGCTTACATTGATGAGTTGGATTTTGCGTTTGCCTTGTCTCCAACTCTGGTGGTGAATGTTGACAACTAAGTGGATGAGTATGCCGAGTGAGTTAAAGGTGTGAATATATAAACGAGATACTAGTAAACAATAAAGGTCAGGTCTCTTTTTAAATCTGACAAGAGCATATATCTTGATCCTCTATAAACTTGTTACCGTCCTGCCGTCATCTGCTTTGCCAGTATCGTCCATTTCCAAGATACGACTCTTGCATGGCTCTTATATCATTCTAGTAGGCTGTAGCCTTTACAGCCTCTCTAATTGCGTGTCTGTATGCACTTGGTTCCACTTTCAAGATTCAGCCTCCCTTCCAACGCGTACGGTAACACAACTCCCTACACCATGACGTAAAACTGCATCCATAGCCTCATTGAGCCACCGTCGACCACTCAATCTTTACCACATCTTGGCGGCCTCTCCGGCTAACGGCAAACCCCAAAACAGAAAGAGAAGGGAAGAAGAACAGAACAGAAAAAGAGGCTATAACTCGCGGCAGCCTAACATGATCCAAGCCATGTGGCACCAGCCATGTCGGATCCGTCCCACATCGTCCAATGTGGCTCAGGCACTTGACCAACCCCAAAGCGGCATGATGGCACGAAATGAACTAGGACTATCTGCGCCAACTCACACATGGATCGAGACCCTCGGGGGAAGCGAACATTGTCTCGACGTACCTCGTGCAGGATACAAGGGGGCTAATGTACAAAAAGTCTTACTACTAGTAGCAGCAGTATGTTCCAGTTGCCGTGTCTCATGGCGTCGTATCTCTCGCGTAGCTCAAGCTTCCATTTCACTATCCACTAAGACAATCTCGACTCCAAGTGTCTGAGGCTCCAACCAATCAACCTTCCACACTAGATTAAAACCAGTCCATCTCTAACCCCAAAACGGCTTTATACCACGAAAAAAAAACCAAGCCATCAAGGAACACCAATAAGCATCAACCCCAAATAAATGTGCGAAAATCATCAAACCCGCTAAACACAAGCCAAAAAACGCCCACCTATTCAATTTCACCCAAACCGCCTAGAGAAGATAAGGTTGCGGGTTTATCCCCTTTGAAGCATCATGCCACGAGCTGATCGCCGAGTTTACGTGTATTCGCCCAGCAAGGATCCTCAGCTGAACAGAGCCGCGTGGATGTGATTCGTCGGCCCCGGAAGCCGGCAAGCTCTAGGAGGATAATCTCGGGGCATTGTTGGCCCTGGGGGGCTGCCTTTTTAGATCGGAAGGGCTTGGGTTGGGTGGTTTTATATGCATGTTGGCGGCTGTGTTGCGATGGGATCTTGTATGTAGTTACTTATTTAAAAAGATGCTTCTACCTTCTTCAATTAGTTGTGAATATTCGGCCTCTCGGTACCGAACAACGACTTCGACATCTGCCTGCCTTTCCAACAAGTGACAACCTCCTCAGGACAGATCCAAGCAACTTCCAAACATGCTCAACTCCCACGAATCCCTGGGCATAGCCCAAATCATCTTCTACGTGCCCATCGTCCCAACCGCCATCTATCTCATGAAGCGTAACGGCAGAATCCGGCCACGCCTCGCCTGGTGGCCCCTGATTCCCTTTAGTCTAAGTACATCTCTACAATTCCACTATCAAAACCCATCACCATACATCGACAAAATTTAACTTGGTTTGCTTTGAATAGTGCGTCTCGCCGGCGGCCCCGTCATCATCGCCCTCGAACAAAAGCCCAGCATCGGACTCTACGTCGCAGCAATCATCCTCCTCAACGTCGGCGTCGTGCCTCTCATCATAGCAACACTCGGCTACGTCCGCATCGTGTAAGTCCCCAAACCCCCTATCAACCCCTTCCACCAAAAGAATAAAAAACTGATCTAATGTTTAACAGCCTCCTCGACAACTATAGCTCCAACCCCCGAGCCAACAAAATCGGCGTCATCATGCGCCTCTGCATCTTCGTCGCCATCGGCCTCCTCTCCGCCGGCGGCGGCGTCAGCTCCATCGGCACACCCTCCGCAATGAACACGAGTCGCACACTTACTCTTGTGGGATACATTGTCTTTGCCGTCATGCTCGCCGTGCTCATCTCCATGATGGCGTTTTTCTGGCGAAAGAAGCACACTCTCCTCCCCAGCAGCCAAATAGTATGCCAAACCCCCCTCTCGCAAACTCACACTTATAAAAGAAAAAATAATGACAATGTGAACTCCTCAGGTCCTACGCGGCGGTCTCCTCGCATCCCCGTTCCTCATCATCCGTACAGTCTTTGGCCTATTAGAAGTCGCACTCCAAGACAGCACCACCTCGCCTTTCAATCCCATCGAGGGCAATGCCGTGGCCTTTGGGTTGATGGCGCTGCTCCCAGAGTACATTGTCGTGCTCACCTATATTTATACCGGCTTCTCGATCTCACCTGATCGCGGCGTCCCGTCTGTGGAGACAGAAAGAGTTACACAGCTCGCCGATAAAAGCAACGTCTAAGGGGCTTAGCCCTGGATCCTTCTCGATAGACCATGTAGCGCAGGATTTAGGAGATGTTGGGGTGATGAATTGGTAAAGTGTAACTGCATGTCGGTCAATAATGCAAAAGACAACACCAAGTTGTGAAAGTCTTATAGAAAACTGTTTCGGATACCCCTTAGCAAGCATATAGATTGTTAGTATATACTATGGTTTATTTTTACCACGGGATCACATCTCTTCACTTATTCATTCACAATTAAAATATTGTATCAGGTATTCGTTTCTAGATTGCTTAATCCAATTTAATCTAGAGGCTGGTCAAAACCACCCCCGTCCAAGTCTCGCATGGTGACCGCTCTTTTCTTTTCCTCTTCCCAGGCCACCAAACAAATTCTTTCCCAAGTGATGCAGAATGTCTCACATCTGCCGCCGCACAATGTCATCCAAAGGATCCAAAGGTTAATTAAAACAATAAGGTAGTTTTGTTCTAGGCCCACCTGCATTACCGATGCACAGCCTCAAAAAAGGAGTAAAGGTCGTATCGCAGCCGCCCTTTAACAAAGAAGAAAAACCACCGACATTATATCACGCAACTAGAAGCGGTGCTGGCGACCGACACTCTCGACGCGAACGCCCAGCTTGACCATCTCGCGAGAGTCAATGACACCACGGCCGTCAAACACCCATCGGGGCTTGGCCATGGTCTCGGCAATACGCACCCAGTCCAGTCGCTCCTTGGGCTTGTACTCTTCGGCGCTGCCCATGCCAGTGGCAAAGCCCGTCTCCTTGCTCTCCTTGGCCTGGATGCAGTCGGGGCAGCTCTCGTCGCAGTCGGGCTCGACGTTGAATCGGTCCAGAGGATCCTCGGAAGTCTGGCCGTCGCGCTGCACCAGGTGCTTGTGCAGCGCCAAGAGATCGTTCTCCGTGGGGGCCGACTCCTTGAACGGTCTGGGGTCCGCCTTGGGGTTGGGCTTGCGGCCAAGCATCTTGGGCTCGGGCTGATCTACGGGCTTGGGAGCAGCCACGGGGATGGGCTGGTTGCGGAACTCATCGAACTCGGTAGCGATGACGACCGCTGTGCTGTCCTTGCAGGCGTCGTAGGCATTGCCGTACACGTGGACGCTGGCTGTGATTTCGGGTCCGAGAAGGGCCTTGATCTCGTTCTTGACGACGAACGGGTTGCAGCAAGGGTCAAAGACGGCAATCTCGCGGGGTCGCTCCTCCAGGAGCGTCTTGATCATCTCCAGAGCAGGAGCCTCACGAGTATCTGAAGTGTTCTTCTTGAAGGCGTAGCCGAGAATGGTGACCTTTTTGCCAACAAGGGTGTTGTTGAGGCATTTAATCACGCGGTTGGTGAATCGGTCACGAGCGTACTCGTTCATCTTGACGACCTGTCTCCAGTATTCGCCAACTTCAGGGAGGCCCATGGTGTCGGCCAGGTAGACGAGGTTGAGAACGTCCTTTTTGAAGCAGCTGCCTCCGAAACCAATACCGGCCATCAAGAACTTGTTGCCAATACGGGGGTCGACACCGATGGCACGGGCGACCTCGTCAACATCAGCGCCAGTCTGCTCACAGACGGCAGAGATGGAGTTGATGCTGGAAATTCGCTGGGCCAGCATAGAGTTGGCAACCAGCTTGGCAAGCTCAGAAGACCACACGTTGGTGGTCAGGATACGCTCGCGAGGAACCCAAGCGGCGTAGACCTCGAGCAGAGCCTCGGCGGCCCGCTTCCCGGAGGGGGTGGGAGCGGAACCGATGAGAATTCTATCGGGGTACAGCAAATCGTTGACGGCGGTACCGGCGGCCAAAAACTCGGGGTTGGACAGGATCTCGAAGTGGACACCGGGGCGGTGCATGGCGAGCTATGGATGAGAATGGAGGTCAGGATTGATTCTTGGGCATTCCGGGTGACGCATTTGGGTGCTGGTCACTACTTACAGTGTCTGCCACGAGCTGAGCAGTTCGGCAGGGAACAGTGCTCTTCTCGACAATGATGGCGCCCTCACGCGCATACTGGGCCACGAAGCCAGTGACGGCCTCGAAAGCAGTCATGTCTGTGGCGCTGCCGGCACCAACACCGCGCTCCTTGGTGGGGGTGTTGACGGCCACCAGGACAATGTCGGCCTCGGCAATATGGCCGGCAACGTCGGTGCTGAAGAAGAGGTTGCCCTCTCGGCGAGCAACCTTGGTCTCGCCCTTTTCGGAGGCGATTCCCTCGGAGGACTGGCCAGAGATGTCCGTCTCGCGGCCGCCATCACGGGCAATGCGGACAATGTCGTGCAGGCCGGGCTCGTAGATGGGGGGATGGCGCGAGTTCCATCGGCGGATACGGGTCACGTCTCGGTCGACAACGGTGACCTTGATGTGAGGGTTCTGGAAAGCAATGACCGCGGCGGTAGGGCCACCTGTCCAGCCGTCAGTTCGGTTCGAGTCCCGGTTAACTCTCGACAGCGGAGTCGGTCGACAGACACAGACAAATAAACGAGACGCAGGGGTGACATACCGACATAGCCAGCGCCAACGCAGCAGATGTTGCGAATGGCAATCTTGTCGCCGTTGACCTCCTTTACGGAGCCATTGAGGCTGAGGGTCTTGACCGAGTCGAGAAGTGAGGCCATGGTTACGAGGTGGATCGGGCCAGAGAGAGGAGTGACCGATGTATCCAAGCAAATGCAGGTAGTGGCTTCAACGAGGGGATGGGGATCCTGGAATGAGGGTATATGGATCGAGCCCGGTTGCGAGATATAAACGAAGATATAAAGCTGGCACAGGCAAAAAGAAAGGAGTTGGGGATAGGTCGAGTTAGTTGGCAAGAGAGCGAAAAGGGCTATTTGCGTTTAATCAGCAGCGCGGGAAATGCACGCATGTCTAGGCCTCTTTTGGTCAACAGCCCATTCTGCTATCTGGAAGCAGCCTTGGAGGGTCCTGGGGCTGCTAGCGCCGGTTTTTTATGATGTGACGGATGATGTTGGTACAGCTAGTTTGGCAGCAGGCAATTGACTTTGGCACGTTGAGTTAAGGTTGAGTCAGAGAGCGATTATCCAAGTTTTTGATGCATCAAGTGACTGTTACTGCTGATCCTGTTGAGGCTTCAATGTTGACACCAGACCCTACAAGTTGTTGTATTGACCCCTATCCTATAATCCTCCCGCTGCTTAGTGGTGGGCTCTAGCGTATAGCGCCTTACGCAGCCTCTAACGTCGGCAGTCGCTGCTACTCTCGTCCGCTGCAGATTACACGGCGCTGATGCGTACTCCGTACTTGGCCGAGAGCGTCCAGCAGGTGCAAATTCTGCCCCGCCGTGTCCGGATCTTTCAGGCACGCGCTAGGGGGTGGATGGAGGGGCAATAAACCAAGCCAAGCAATAGATTGAAGCCGTCGTGTCTGATCAGGAGAAGAAATCGATACTTGCTGGTACCTGGCATTCAATGGAAGCTGGTACGGATCACTGGTAAAAGCAAGAACTTGTACGTACCCAACCCGGTGCCTTGCGCCACGCACGACACGCAGCAGACAGGAACAGACGGACACCAAGAGCCTCCAAAAATACAACAAAGCGGTGAGTTACTGCCAAGACCTGCAACATGCAACTTCGATAAACGACCCCATCCCATTCATTTCCTTGTCCATGCCTAAGTGCCTTATCAGATGCATCATCTTGCTTGCACATTACAAACCCGTCTCGGAACGGCTATTTCGAGTTTTCTTGACATTTTTTTTCTTCACTCTCTCTTACACAGTGCCCTGCCATTTGGTTTCGCGACCGAGGGGTCCTTAACGATTCCCGCCAGCCAATACGAATCCCGGCCAAGCACTGTAAATACACACGTGGTTCCTGCGTCGCCGCTTTCAGGGGGTTGTTGCGCGTTTTCGGCCCATGGAGGGGTCGTTATTTCACGGACGCTAACACGACAGGCCTGCAAAATGAGGTGTGACGAGGAGTGTGATGGAATCCATCAGCTGCGTCCGAGTAGCTGAGGCAAAGGGGCATGATGAGAGCACATGTCACAGACTTTAATTGACCACAGGCGACCAAGTTTTGCACCATACCGACGGCGAAGGCTTGAGACACACAATGGAAGCCCAAAAAGAACTAAAATAGGTCAGGTACCTGAACGACGGACTGAGTTTTGTGGCGCAATGTGGCTAGTGCAGTGTCGTCGTTGACCAACTGCCTACAGCTTCTCAACAGGCGTTGAAACTCTGAACTTTTAACAAGCATTGAAACTGGGTATGTGAATCATCAGATCAATCATTCAAGAGAGAAAACAGGACATGGCCCAAACAGTATGGTTACCAGCCGACGATGGGAATCAAGTATGAAGACGAAATTCACTTGTGATGATACTCAGTTTCCTACTGCTACTGTGTCAGCCACATGCCCACGCAAGGACAAAAATCCGGACACTTTTCTTGGGTTTCAACTGCACTCCGAACGACTAATCCCAAGCACTATGGAGTACATACCCGCTCCGTCCGATATTATCCACACCATCGTGACGGCCCCTGCTGAATCCCCATCCAGTTACGCCATCCAGTGGAACGACCGTGCGCCTTGAAGACTCCCTGTATATGGGAAGACGAACGCGCCTTATTACCGCTAGCATTGCCGCTACGGCGCTCACGCGACACGAGATTTTTCCGGACTTGGATGAGACGATTCCTGGGCGGGATGATCTTGCGTTGACAAGGGCGGAGCTGACAGCAGAGAGGTAGGCGAGTACATACTAATCCTCCGTACGCACGTAAAAGGAGTTACATGAGAGCGGCACTCGAGGAGATTTCAACCTTGCCATGGAAATTTGACTTGGCGCTGGCCAGGGGTCAGAGATTACGTCGTTGGCTGCCAATGTCCCGTATGAGATACGAGATGCTGCTTGGACGGCACTCAGTCATATTGTCCTTCTCTGAAAAGCTACAGAATGCTGGTTTTTTATATGTGCAGTGAAAAGCAAGAAAGGGGTCCACCGCAAGAGGTTACAGTGTCCTGTCGAGGCTATACAAGCCGATCAAGCATTGATGACATGGTACGGTAAAAGGCGAGGATCGCGTCTCGCTTGATGTCGAGAAACACGGTCATAGGTGCGCTATGTGCCACACAAGAAGGCTTGTCGCTATGCAAGTATACGCATGGGTTATGTGTTATTGTTCTTCTTATAACCGACAAACAGATTTCGTCATGGCTAGAAGTCTCACTGAATCAATTGAGGCTATCCAGCTAGAAAGAAGGAAAAGGCAAAGTCATCACAGCAAACAGACAGAGGTAGGGGCAGTTCAATTCGCTGCAGGGTATCACGTGTTGCCACACATCTTTCTCACCTCGACTCAAACGTTTATCCGCCTCAATTACAATGCCTTAAACCAGAAGAAGCTCAACCCAGACGATTAATGTCCACGTCGTGGAGGTTTTTTTTTTTTTTTTTTTTTTTTCCTTTAGACAACCTTTCGATTCGCGTTCTCAAGAATATAGTGATAGGTAGCTTATGGCATCAAGTTGTTTAGACATGGCAACCAGTCGGATCTATTCACTTACAGAAACAAAGCTGAACTCTCCCCGATTTCAGCTCTGAACGCACTCATCACCCCGCATCTTCACCACCCACGTTTCGTCCATGTAGCAGCATGGTCAGACTTCATGCTTCGGGTGATGTCATCTCCCTGATGCATATATTATTGACATTGATCGGGAAGGTCGTAATCATCACGGGAGCGGGGTTGACAAATGGGCTGCTTCAATTTACATTTTGTAGTAATATTCATGTATAATCTCTTCCTATTTTCACGTGCCTGAATCTCCATCCCTTGCTTTAACTGCCGATTTTAGCTTACTTGGCGCTTCTCCGCAATCCATCGCAGATTTTGACAGCAATTAACCCGTAGCCTCAAACCGCCTTGGCTGAATGTTCTCTTCACTTGCCATGGACTCATCGCAGCACCTCATGACATTTCAATGACATTAAAAGACTACAAACTGTGTTTCGAGCCGAATTTATGTATCAAAAGCACAAGTTTAGTCCCCGTCAAGCCTCAATGCTCCCATTCCTCTCGTCTAGGGGCATCGTCTCCAACCCCCGACGAGCCGACGGGCAAATTGACCATCTAGCCTGTATACGGCTCGTCGTGTGATTTGATGGCAAACAACCTACCTGAAGACGTTGCTTACAGGAGGCAGGCCTCGCCACTTTGGAAGGCACAATACGACTCCAAAGATCAAAATAGATTGATCCTCCGTCAGTCTTACCACTTCAGTGATCATGTCCGTCTGGGGTGCATGTGTGTACCTAATGCTAATTAAGAATGCGGGGAGAGTTGCAATTCAAAACATGTGAGGGGGCAATACAGTCTCAGTGAGAATCCTTTCTGCCAAAGAAAGAGCACATGCTTGTGGCCAGAGGGCTCGCTTCCTCGGCTGTCTGCTTCATCACGGACTATAAAGTCAAGGGTTTCCAGCTCGTATGTTTTCTTCATCTCGTTCCAAACCAGACTTCAACAAAGAAACAACCTTCTCTATCAATTCTACTACAACGACCTTCCTGCTTAAACAATCTCTCAGTACCAATTCCTCAAGATGAAGTTCACTCTCGTCCTTGCTACCTTTGCCGCCGTCGTCTACGGTCAAACCATCGATGACATTCCCGCATGTGCTCGTACTTGCATCGAAAACGCTGTTTTAGCCGCTGGTTGCTCGTCCGGAACTGACGTCGCATGCGCTTGCGCAAATTTCAGTGCTGTTCAGAATGGCTCTACTAGCTGTGTCATTGCTGCTTGTGGCGTTGATGTCGCCATTAGTATGTGCTCCCCTCTCCTTTTGGTCGAGGATACTTATCTCTCAAATGCTTATGTATATTTATAGACCAAGTTCTGCCTGCCACCCAGGCTCTTTGTGCCAACCAGTGAACTCATCCATCAAGAGGGAGAAAATGACATGGGTGAAAGTACTCTTGTACATTGACAAAACAAGTACATAGCTAAATGGTGTAAATGAATAAACAGCATTCTTGCTTGATATCGCTCTGTTCATCTCTGTATTTCGATGAGTACCCATGTAATATATATAGGTTGACTTTCGTAACCGACTATCCGTCGAAAGAAGTTATTCCATGTCCGAGGCAATCTTACTGCTACAGCCATGTCATTTATGTAAACATAGATATAATAAGTATCACGCAAAGAAGTAAAAGAGGAATTTTCTACCAGTTTAAAAATAAATAGAAAAGAAAGGTGGAGTAATGTCAGACTTGTATACATAGTATTTCATATGACTGAAATCGGAGTGATTTGATACGCAGGAGCATAGGATATCTGATGCTCCATTATAACTAGGATTTAATCTTAAGCCATCCCAGTTTCAAGTTATTATGTGACGAAATTAACCCTAGCCAAGATGAGGGCAGCCAGGTCCAGTGGTTCCTTGCCTTGTTCTCGCTCCGTAAATCTTATAGCGACTAGACAAGCTAGGTTTCAGCTGTAGTATTTGGTGTTGGTCGAACCAATCCAAAGGTGCATTTTCTAGCTGTCAACAGAACATTTTAGCGGTACTGATGCCAAGCATGATGAACGATGTGTAAGGGCTGGGTATGCAATAGTTCAAGCTTGGTTCGGGCTAGAGTTCCGAGTCGCCCTGACTAGCGTTGAAATATAATCCGCCTCGGCCCCGTATCCCGAAACACACAGACAAGGAGAGTCGAAAGAATCATTTAGTTTATAGTTTATAGTGAACACAAATGTAAAAGCTTAGTTCTTGCAAATCTTTCTCTGAATATAACCCCTTTGCATTTATTTGTTCTAGCTTTCTTTTCCCTCTTAATTCTGTGTTGCGATGGGCTCACGGATCAATACAATGCTGGACGACATCGAGGCTGGTCCTCCGGACCCGATGTATACACTAAAGAAATGGGCCGACGGCGATACCTGTGATCAGAAAGCTGATCTCGGTGTTGGTATATATCGAAACGAGGCAGGCGTCTATCAAGAAATGGATTGTATCAAGCAGGCAAGCCCATCACCATAACAGCACAAAGTTCGAATTCTAATGGGATTCATTAGGCCAAAGTTGAGCTCTCAAAGCAGAGTCTGGGGCATGATGTAGGATAACTCCATCTTCTACTATATCTCCAGCTCTAACAGTGATGCATATAGTACGAGGTCACTACTGGAAACCCGGAATTTCTGCATCATGCAGCTAGGCTCATTTTCGGCCAAGACTGCTCGCGACTTGCGTCTAATCATGTCAGTTCAACATGGTGATTCGTACTGGATTGATGAGCTGACAACAATGCCAGGTTGCTTCGGTACAAACCATCTCCGGTACTGGGGCTAATCATCTTGCTGTACTTCTTTTGGCCAAGTGCATCGTGCCGCAGCCAAAGGTATTCATTGGAACACCATCTTGGGGCAATTACAAACCGATGCTCGACTTGGTAGGATTGTCAACAGTCGAGTACTCGCATTACGATGAAATTGAGCGCACCCTTGACTTCCCATCTATCCTTGCGGCCATCGCTTCGGCTCCTCGCCAAAGTGTATTCATCTTTCAAAGCTGTTGTCACAATCCTACTGGGGCAGACCCATCGCCGGAGCAGTGGCATGAGTTGGCGATGGCGCTTCGGGCTGGTGACCACATTCCGCTTTTCGACTCGGCCTACCAGGGACTTGGAAGAGGGCTTGACGAGGACTCATTCGCTGTACGACTGTTTGCCAAGTTGGGTTTCAGCATGATTGTTTGCCAATCCTTTTCGAAAAACTTTGGCTTGTACGGTGAGCGATGTGGTGCTCTTCACGTCTTATGCGGCACTGCAGAGGCAGCAAGTGCAACGCATGACCGCCTACGTTGCCTAATACGGTGGGAGTTTTCTTCTTCTCCAGCCTACGGCTCCCGCTTGGTAAACATTATCCAAAGCTCGGCCTATTTAAAACAGATGTGGTGAGCAACTACTCTCTTCGCAGCGACCTGACCTCCATGCGTGTGAAGGCTAAAAATCTTTCAAGGGCTACGGAGTTGTCTGCTATGAGACACCGGCTGTACAAACTGCGACAGCAGTTGCATAACTTGCTAAGTAAAGTTCTAAAGGTGGGTAACAGAAAACAGCTGTCAGATCAACTGTGCATATCCGCTAATTTGACATTGAAAGACGCCTGGGCATTGGGGGCACATTATCGAAGAATGTGGCTTATTCTCGTGGGTTACCTAGCAGTGGAACTTTAGTCTTATATATATACTAACAGCCAGAAGGTTCCTTAAGCTATCGCCGCGACAGTGCTCGGTCCTAATCCAGCAGTTCCATATTTACCTTCCACCCAATGGCCGTATCAATATATCCGGCCTTAACAAGTCGAACATAGGAAGAGTTGCGGGAGCAATTGATTATGTTGTTCGCCTCCCAGATGCATAAGTAGCCAGCAGAATGAAGAAATGAATGTAGAAGGGGCTATATTATCGGGATAAATTGCAGCCGTGGAGAGGGGCAATGAATATAATGTTGAAATATGAATTTAGCAAGAGATTGAAATCCGCTGATCTACATCCCTTTGACCATTAACATATAAACTTTAGAAGGAAAATTGAGTCTCTCTTGTCTACCTATATGTATACGATATGAATGAGAGACCATCTGATTTAGCCATCAGAAATAGCGTCACTTGTGGCTAATAACTCAATGAATTAATCAGAAAGTTAGTATCAGATTGTGTTTGGTCTTAATTTGGTAGCTATAATGAATGTTGGCGACTACAAACTAGTCTCGAACATCTCTTACTACATTTGACAATAAATGTCCTAGAAGAGCCATGATAGAACCTTGGTGTACAAAATTGAAGCCTTTGATCCCTTCCCTCCCGCTTGTAACTGTGCTTTCTCCGCTTCAACCCGGCTTCTCTCTTCGGCAAGAGTCTCCGTTGGTACTCCAGTCACCAAGTCTGCCTGAGAGCTTCTGACTCGTTTTGTCTTGTATACCAACTTGTAGCCGAATATGCAAAGCAAGTATACTGGGATGCCAATATACTGTACTACAAAGCTTTTATAGTCAAATTCTCCAATAAACACTTGGAAGCCCTTGGTCAATGTGAGAATCACCAAAAAGCACAGAGCTGCGAAAGATCCATATATGCCCAACGGCGCCATGTAGGGTATCCTGTCGCGCGGTATTTGTTGGACTTTACAAGCTCTTCGGAAGAATATGTGTGTAACCAGGATCGAAATCCATGTCAAAAGCGCTACGGGACCAAAGTGTCAGCAGAAGAAAATACTTGTTGGTCTAGAGCCACTCACCAAAGACTGTCACCACGTTGGTAAGATAGCCAAAGACGACTTTCGACCCATCACCAACGCTCAAATACCCCAAGGTGCAGAATAAGGCGCAAAAGCCAAGTGCATAGAATGGTACACCTTGGTTTGACGTTCTTTTGAAGATTTGGGGAGCCTTGTTATCAACTGCAATGGCGTGCAAGGTTCTAGTGGCAATGTAGAGATCTGTCGCACAGTGTCTTAGCAAACGGCAACGGAAAGGAATTTGACATATCGTACCTGAAGTCGAAGCAGAAAATACAAACACAATCAAGCAGCCGTTGATAACATGGTCGAGACCGTGAATCTTTGCTAGCCGAATTGCCACAACAAACGGCGAGGCCGCAGCGCTCGCAGAAGACTTGGTAGCAAATACGAGCTCCGTGCTGTTGGACGGGACTACCATGCCCAAGAAGAAGACCGAAAGCACATAAAAGAAAACGATCCGAAAGAAGGTCATCTTGACTGCCCGTGGCATTGTTAGTCTGGGATGCTTCGCCTCTCCAACAGTCATTCCGACCAGCTCAGTACCCGTAAACGCATAGACTCTGGAGAGCTATGTCAGTTTTTGTAAACAGAGCGTCAAACTCGACAACTTACGCCTGCACCAAAGCACTCCAGACACCAACGAATTTACCAGCGCTTCCATGTAACTTGTATTCGACAAAGGCACCAGGGTCGTGCCAATATCGGAAGCCGGTGCGGTCGTGTCTAGAGCATAACTTGTTAAGATGAAGCAAATAGAACGAATGGCTTAGAACTTACGTCGGGCCACCTCCTAGGGCCAGTATAAGCATTAAGAGAATGACTCCACAAAGGATAATTATCTTTAAAGAGGAGAGCCAGAATTCGAATTCTCCAAAGACACGAACATTGACGCTGTTGATCACTAAGATCAGGACTAGGCCAACTGTGATAAACACTGCTGGGCTAACACGATCTCCGACCCAAAACTGTCAACGTCAGTAATTGTCTTCTTATTATCAAACGATAAGCAGTCGCGTACCTGGAAAATAAGGGCAAACGCTGAAAGCTGATTGGGAGCAGCAAGAAGGTATTTGAAAAAGTACACATATCCTGTCGCAAATCCCAACGCAGGGTCAACAAAGCGGGTAGCAAATCCTCCAAAACCGTCTACTTCACGTCAGAATATTATACCTATAGCGATCGAAACTTGAAAGAGCTCACGAGGTAGCGGCATGTATGATACCATCTCTCCCAACGCAGACATGACTAGGAACACCACACATCCGACGATGGAGTAGTCGATGAGGACGCCTGCCGGACCAGCTTCGACAAGTGCAGATCCACTGTACATTATTAGTCAAATTTGACCATTGAATTAATGAAACACATCACAGTGAATACTCACGTTCCAATGAGGAGTCCTGTTCCAAGAGCACCGCCCAGAGCTATCATAGTTATGTGACGGCTTTCTAGATTTTTCTTCAACCCACCATCTGCTTCGGGCCCAATCTCCCTGGTTTCTCCCCCATTGGTGCTTTGCACATGGGTGAGTTCGATAGATTGTTTATCATTCATGTTTCTTTCGAGATCCATCATGTTTAGGATATCTTTGGACAACTGGGCATTGAATCGCCAAAGGGGATAGAAAGCGTTCTTGTATTGCGCGAGTTCTCTTGTTCAATTCGTAGTTTATCTATTAGTATCCAGCTCGGGATGCCGTCCCGAGCGCCAACACTATCCGAACATGATAAGACTAGCAGTATTTGGCCCTAGTATAGTAGTCGGTGATAGTAAGAACATGATATCGAGCTAGCCTCATCCCAATAAAAGTGCTAAAGCAGAATCATTGGACTTTCTTTATCGGCATTGCAGGATTTTCCCCAATTCCATTTAATTAGAAGATTTAGTGTATATGTTGCCTTTCATAGATAAAGTAGATACAAATGCTTATTTTGGATCTAGAGCTTGCAGAGTTTCCAAACACCCTTTGGCATGCCTAGCAAGAATTCCTGAATCTTGTTGTCCCAGAATGAATCGCACTCCCAGTACGTCCACCGCCCACTGCTGAAACACAGAGTTGTCGTAAATACCAGCCAAACCCATGACTTTGTTGTGTCTTTTGCACGCGCTGCTCACTGTTTCCAACGCCCCTCTAAAAACTTGGCTATCAAATTGACCTGGAACTCCCAACTCAATCGACAGGTCATTGGCTCCTATCAGTAGCAAATCGACCCCCTCAGTTCCCGCAATTTCATCGATGTTTTTGATGCTCTCAACAGTTTCAATCATGAGAATTACAGTGGATCCTACCGAATTGGTTTTCTCAACCACAACGGGGATTGGTGTCTGCTGTAGGGAAAACAGTGGCAGCTGCCCCGTCATGGACCTTTTACCCTGGGGAGGATATTTGGTTATCGAAACCGCGGCTTGAGCATCTCCTATTGGAAAAGTAAGTTGATGATACAAAAGAAATATTGTTAGTATTCTTCCATATGGAATGTCGGAATCTCGGGTTCTTTAGTACAATGCCCAAACTGGAAATCTTACCTTTATCATGGATATGAGGAAAGATTATGCCCATTGCTCCCCCATCTTGTACACGCTGTACAAAACCATTACCGCACTGATGAGGCACTCTCACGAATGGAGTAATGCCATTGTTTAGCCCAGCGATACAGAGTCTGCTGGAATCATCAATGGAGAGGGTAGAGTGCTCTAGGTCGATAAAGAGACAGTCAAAGCCAGCATTTCGCGCAAGCTGGACAATTTGCGGATTGGTTACTAGACGAATGCCGAATGCCTTGGATAACTGTCAATAACCAAATGTTTGGAATATGTCAGAGTATGGCGCCACTGCTCGTACATACCTTGCATAGCCGGCCAGCACCAGTTTGCTTCAAGAATGCATTTGCCATGACTGCAGCCATATTGAGATTCAAGGACGATTGGTTCAATTTCGTTGTGAGTTTGCTGAATATGGTGTCTGATCAATCTAAATTCCAAAGTTTTGTGCTGCTCCTATACATCAGCTCATCGGGACTTGCACAGTATGGAGAGGGTCTTCGGCTTCGGCATCCGAGCACTAGATCGGACCCTCGGGCCGGCTATCCGAATGGCGGCACAGCTTTCGCATTGCACTACATCTTGGAGAACTCCTCCACCATCCTCCCCTGCGTATGCGTATGACGCGAGGAGCAATATTCTTGACGGTTCATTATCCGACAGGCCAACCTCATGAATCCACACAGAGCACATCGTGATGATGATTCGGGCGATCAACCCCCGGTCACGCTGACCCGAGGCAAAAGATCTATTACAGCGTTAGCAGAGGGTCACGTCAAACAGGAGACTAATAAGCACAAGGCAGCTGATAAGGATATTATGCAGGTGTATACGCTGTCGCGAACGGAAAGTCAAATGCTCCGGCTCCCTTCCGTGTCAAAACTGCTCAAGTCGTTCTGTCGAATGTGCCTTTGATCCCGAAGACAAGAAAGTAGTTGTATCGGAAAGGCAAGTAACGTCTTATGAATACTTGAATTCTATGAGCATCATTCCCATTCAGTCTCTTGCAATGTATAATAAAACTCACGTAGGTTCCTTAATGAACTCAAACGTTCTTCGAGCCATCTTCCCCATATTAGCCCTAGCCATACAAGTAAACGTCAGCGCGTTCGCAGTTATCCTCGCGAAGATGATGGATTACAAGGTTAGTATACAAACGTAATCTAAACAGAAGAATTATTGTGTTTTGACTATTTACTAGGCGAGGACGACACTGACGCTCGGGGTGCTACCTCAGATGCTGAGACCGCCGGAATCGATGATGCAGCTGAAATCTGCAATCCGCTGGCCACAACCCCTTCCAAGGTAATAGAAGACACTGAAGGGAGGAGACGTGAGTTGATCAGCATTTTGAGTCAGTGAAATGTGCGTAGTCTGACATCTCCCTAGGTTTTCTTGGGCCTTCATCGACCTGGGCATACATTCAACAAGCCATGTCAATCTTACAGCAATGTGTCAAAGATCAACCATCACCGCAACTACCTGCGACTTCAGACGGTGGCGCCTTTGTCCTAGATTGGCCGTCAACCTCTCAAACTACACCTAGTGCACCACTGACTATAGATCGACTCCCGTCTCTCACTTATTCGTTGTACCTTACCGACACTGTCAAATTCTATCTCGGGCCGATGTATCATTTATATGATGAGGACATTTTTCGGGAGCGATTAAACAACTTTTATGCCACGGGGCCATGGGTTGAACCTCCTCGGTCCAGCAGGCTGTGGTTCATACAGTATCTGCTCATAATGGCGCTTGGCAAAGCTCTGATTCTGCCAGGTTCTTCAGATAAGAGACCAACAGGGTGCGATTATGTGCTAAGAGCCATAGATCTCCTTCCCGATGTACACGGCTATTACACTGATAGTATTCTGTCTGTCGAGATTCTATGTTGCCTCTCGCTATACCTGCAGTCAATCGATCATCGAAACGCAGCGTATAATTATGTAGGTGATGTATTGTTGCTGTAGTTTTAAGTCTGTCTATTGACAATGTCAGATTGGTCAGGCTCTTCGAATTGCCCTGTCTCAAGGATTTCACCGCGAATTGACCGGCGCATCGCTCACTGTAAAGGAATTGCACAGGCATCGGCGTGCGTGGTGGACGCTTTATATCTTGGACAAGAGATTTTCCTCTCTGATGGGTGCGCCCAACTGCATTCAAGACAACGAAATAACCGTTTTACTCCCTGAGCCCGACTACGATCAAGGGGATTGTCAAATGTTTGGGCTTCACGTTCGCCTCACCCGACTGTTGGCGGATGTACTTCGTAGTAAGTTAACCTTGTGCTCTCCTTCTTACTCATGTCCCGAACCTAAACCTCAATCAGCAGTATATACCGTCACAGGTCGGCTCAAAAGCACATACGTCAAAGATGCCCAGAAAACTCTCAGAAAAACGGCGGCGGTGGGTAAAGAGTTTAGACAGGACTGTGACTTTACCCGAATGGGCGCCGCTCCAATTTCACGAGCATCTGCAACACTTTTGCTGTATTATCACCAGGTGAGTATGTAATTATTGGATCGACGGTCGATGATGTTTATCTATAGAGGACTCAAGCTTACATGCCTAGTGTATTATTCTCACTACGAGGCCACTGTTTCTATCACTTATACGCAGCACCTTGGCACAATCCGGACTCTACCCTAAAAGAGGGGACGTAAGAGTTTTGGCGGAACCGGTCAAAGCATTGCTGGACACTTGCTATAATTCAGCATTAGTCTCCCTTGATGTTCTTGTGGCCCTCCAAAGGCAAAATCTTTTAGGTACCTCTATTCTTAATACTCGTGTAGCCTTCTAAATGTGGATACTGACACCGATGTAGAAGCTTTTCTACCTTTTGATCTAGATTGCACGATTTCTGCCGCAATCTCGCTCGCTCTTATACAAGCAATACCAGCTACGTCTCACAACTGCGGTCCTTCAATAGACGCTGCATTAGATGTTTTGGACTCGATGATTATGCGAGGTTATGTTATCGCTCAGTACCGTAGAGCAGAGCTCGAGAGTCTGCTAGAAACTCTCCATACAATCTTTAAACACCAGTCTTCTACAGAAGAGTTGAATCATTCTTACCAAGATGGGAGGCTACGCTCAGGAAACGCATCAATATTACCAGACATGGAGGCAGAGCAGCAGCCTCCAAATGTGCGGATCAACAGATCCTCGCCGGATTTCATTCTCTCACTTGCCGAATTGCTAGATTGGGAATCAATCATGGAGTTCCAAGGCGGCGACTTGGAGGCAGCTTGGTTATAATTTAAATCATGTATTACGGAGTAATAAACATCATAATATGGCACTTTGTTAAATACCTACCTATTGTTCAGAATCTTGAACGTTGTTCGAAATGAAGAGGGAACCGCGCCTCTTTATGTCCGACTATCATGTAAAGCAGCATATTAGCACCTTGATGTTTAGTACAGAAGTTGAGCCACAATCCGAAATACCAATAACCCATTCATGTATTTACCAGAGACAACGTGCCGCTAATACCAGTAACCTGTAAGTTGACTAGAAGCTTAGCACGATGCACCCCATAAGAGACATGAGTGAAGTGAGGGATTACCCCATACTGGGCCACTGGTGAGACCCTTGCCGCCATATTAAAGCCGTCCTTGATCAACTACACACACCACCGATTGTTATTTTCTCCGCCAACTAACACCAAAAGAACAACAAAACGAGAATGAATCGGACCCTAGCCCATCACCGGCACGCGAATCGTGCATGCTGCACTCCATGGCTAGCCTCTCCGTCACAAGACGCCAGTCACTTGGCAAGTACATCACACGTGACCCCGGCTTGGATGACTTTTGCACTCAACAAAAACCCGCGACAGCCTCTCCTCTACTCTTCCACTACTACTTCAAGTCGCTCATGTCCAACCAGATAACGCACGAGGGTCGCCCTCAAGGCCCCGATTCGCAGCTTTCGCAGAGTCGAGATACACGATGGGCGTTGTGCTGCTATTGGTCAGCGCTAGGAATGTGGTTGCGCTACGGCTGCTGATTCGTCCATCTGGGCTCCGTAGATCTCGCAAATATGCCGCTCGAAGCTTGTCTTCGCTTGACCCGGACCGCAGGACAGAATGGGCAAGGTTCAGTGAAGATGGATGCAGGGTCAGCCTTGGAGAAAAAAAGGTGTTGTGCAAGTGATCAAGATGTGGCTGTAAGTGCATCTTTTTGGGTGAGATGGTGGACGGGAGGGCAAAGTCAATGAGGCAGCACAGCCCATTTCAGCTGATAACAATCTGGATCTCGATTCGTCTATGGGCAACCACCAGCTTTCAGCACTAACATTGCCACTTTGTTGATGTTCAGCCTGTCTATGTACAGAGCTGAAAGTATTGGCTTGTATAAGACAAAAAAAACTGACAAAAGGCTGCCAAGGTCTAAGGCACTGAGGCCCTGACTTTGATCCATCCGGCGCTTACCTCGCCACATGATGGTCGGCCATACCATGTACAGATCTGGGCAAGTATTACACGAGAATATGCCTCTTTCTCCCCACGTTATTTAGTCACTCTTTCTCGACGAACTGCGTCCAGAGTACGTTCCTCGTGCCCACTTTCATGTATTCCTATTGCAGCTTTCCTTGTCTTAAAGCCACTCCCGTCATGCGCAACATATCAGCCTGATCCACGTGGGACTGCCTTTCTCGGACGTCGTTGGGTATCTTGTTGTATCGTCTGAAAAGACAAAAAGCAAGCACACTCGCTCTGTGACCGCTAGCCGTGTGTTATCCTTCATAGCATCTCTTCACCTCATCCTATAGCCTGTCCCTCAACGCAGAGCCAGCACGCCTCTCTCTTTGGCCGTCATGGCGTCAACATCGCTCATTGGATCGGGGCAGTATCCCGAGCATGATCTGTCCGAGTTCCCGGCCGCTCTCAAGGGCAAGCAAATTCTGCTATGCACAGAATCATTTGGCCCGGTCAACGGTGTGAGCCGGACAACTCTCATGCTGGTCAACCACCTGCGCGATCACGGTGTCCAGGTCGCTGTTGTCGCTCCTCACAACCACACCAACCACAACACATTTTCACCACCTCCGTCTCCTAGCCTCTCTCCTGCGGACAAGCAGCCCGAGGTCCGTGTCACCGGTTATCCCTTGCCCTTCAATCCTGAGCTCTCCATCGTATATCCTGTTCGCAACTCAACGCTCTACTCTCGCACCTTTGGCAATGATGCGCCGCCCGATCTCATCTACCTCGCATCCCCGGCTAGCCTGGGTTTTCAAGTCATGCTGCAGCTGAGACAGCAGCCCAAGGAGAAGCAGATTCCCATCATTTGCAACTTCCAGACGGATTTGGCTGGCTACTGTTCCATCCTCTTCCCGGCGCCCCTCAGCCACGCGGCAGTCTTTGCCTTTGACGCCGTGCAAAGCTACCTTTTCAGGCACTCGTCAATCAAGACCATCTTTTACCCCTCCAGATTCGTCAGACGTTATTTGGAAGGCCAGAAAGTCCAAGCCAGCAAACTTGAGGTCTTGACCAGAGGAGTCAACACCACCATGTTCAACCCGAGCCGTAGGAGCGAGGCCCTGCGAAAGGAGATTGCGCCAAATGGAGAAATCATCTTCGTCACCGTTTCTCGAATTGCTGGTGAAAAGGGTTTCGATTTCCTCGCCAAGGTTGCCAAGGAACTGGATGCTAGGGAGTTGCCGTTCAAAATGGTCATTGTTGGAGGAAACCGAAACCCCGACGTCGAAAAAGAAGTCCAAGAGCTGTTCGACCCTCTCAGAGAAAAGGGCACCGTCACCTTCGCCGGCTTCAAGGTTGGAGAGGATCTCGCTACCTACTACGCCAGTGGCGATGTTTTCTTGCACTGCTCCGTCACAGAAACATTTGGCCTGGTTGTCCTGGAGTCCATGGCCAGCGGTGTTCCCGTAGTGGCTCGTGATGAAGGCGGTCCATCAGACATTATCGCCCACGAGCAGACAGGCTACCTAGTCCCGCCCGACGACTTGGACGGCTTCGTTGCCAAGGCTGTCAAGCTTGCTGAAGACCACCAGCTACGATTCACCATGGCCAAGGACGCTCGCGCAGCTGCATGTGAATGCACATGGGAAAAGATCAACAACAAGGTTGCCTGGCGCATGGCCGATACCATTGCTCAGCGTGAGCTGGAGAAAGGAAAGGCGCCTCAGCCAACCCCCGCGGTGACAACTACAGCTTCACAGCTGGTACCTGTTTATGGCTGGCTCATGATGAATAATTCCGTCCGAGAAACAGTCACTCGTAGCATTGTCGATGCTCGGCTGATGGGTGGCTTGGGAGTCATTCTAAGCTTCTGGGTCATTACTGGCGCATATGTGGTATTTACCGAAGGTCTTCTATGGGCCAAAGGCCGATTCCGCAAAGCCACGCCGACGAAATGAGGCGATTTACTTACCCTCCTGGCAGAATATGATATGACTTTTTGATGGAACTTGGTATTTCTGAGGATATATGGGACTGATGGGTTTGGAGCCGGTGTTTAAGGCGCGTTACATGTCGTGAGACTATTGGGATATGATCTTTCATTTGTCTTCTTTTTTCCCTCTTGACTCCCCTTGCCCTTTTTTTGACACGACTTTATCTGCTTGTTATAGATTTGAAGTTTTATGGAGTAGAGATTATGATAGATGTGCGCAAGATGCACGTCTTATGACGTTGACGGGTTCATGGCCTTTTCTTCTTCTCTCCTTTATCTCTTTTTGTTTCTGATTACATGGCGAATGAACAGCTGCTGCCGGATATACCCCTACAAGATTGACTTTTAAGATGCTTATTCGTATTTTAAGTAGCATTAGACAGAATTTCATGACTATCTTAGATATCACGTATAGTTTATACATATATATCAAATTTTGAGTTGCGCCTTTGCCTGTTTTGATTCGGTTGTTTAATATTGTGAGTTTCAAGGAAATGTTATGTTATACTGTATGTGTACACATGTGAAATAATAAGAAAGGGGCAGCAAAGTACGCTTGGGGAATCATAAACCATCTCACCCATAATAACCAATCTTTTGTTCAACGCTCAACTTATCCAACCCCCTGCTCTTCCTTACATCCAAAAATTCCTCCATCTTTCTAAAAAGTGCGATAGGCGGCGTTATCCCTGGTAGCATGCATGGCTCTTCGCTTATAAGCCGTAACATGCTGGATTCTCTCATACGTGCCGAACCCGTAGACGGCCAAGCCAATGAGCAACCAGGTTCCAGTGATGACAAGGCCGGTGGGGAAAATCATGAGGTTGACTCCTGGAAGGACAAAGGCGACAGTACCGTTTTTGAGACCGGCTTGCTGTAGGGAGACGGCTTGTTGGGCGGCGGCAAAGTCGGAGAGGATGACGTCTTTGGAGAAGACGCCGACGAGGAAGACGGCTTCGTTGAGGGAGACGTTGGAGCTGATGCGGGCGCCGGTGGAGGTTACTGCGGAGAGAGTGAGGGTGGGCATGACGAGAGCTTCGAGATCGGCACTGGGTTATCTTATTAGATATATGGTGCAAAAGAGCTGTAGAACAGAAACTTACATGGACAAGTTATTCTTCATCTGGTCCTTGTCGATTTGGCCGACCAGCATGTACGACTGCAGCAGAGTCGGGGTGTTGGAAGAGCTGCTATCTCTCTTGGTGATATTGACAGGCGGGCTGGAGCTCGACCCTGAAGTCACTGGCTTCATAGGAGTCACGCTGGCGCCCTTGTATACAACGCCAACCTGAATCTCACTGGGCGGCACGCCAACAAAGTCATCTCTCGGGTCAGAAACGCGATACAGCCGAAGATCCGCCTCGAACATGCCAGTAGTAACGTCCAGCATGGGCAAGTTATAGCAAATGCAGTCTCCCGAGGGATTCGAAGTCCGTGTAAGCGACGCAAGGCGCGCCTGACAAGCCGCGTTCGTGAGGTTATTCCAAGCAGTAAAGTCCAGCGATCCGTCTGGCAGAAGCTTAACGTCAGACGGGATACTCGAGTTTCCCGTGGCTCTCTCGTCCAGGCCGCGGGCTACGGCCATGGTGTCGTCGCCGAAGCCGAGGAGCGAGGCGTATGGCGTCGAGAGAACATCGTCGGTTCGGAGGACGGAGGCTGCGTGAGGGACTTGGGCGAGAGTGGTGGCGGCGAGGAGAGATGCCGCGAGATTGAATTTGGCCAGCATTTTGAATGGAGTTTTCGATGTCTTTTTGAGTGGACGCCCCCAGAGCAATTGTCGAGTAGATGAGATTCGAGAGCGAGAGAAATAGAGAAAAGATTATTATTAAAGATGGTCCCGTCCAGCGGTGGTATAGAATAGAAGTCCTTCAACACTCGTTTATTACGCTGTCGCCTACAATCGTTCAAGAAACAAGGAAACAAAAAGTGAGGAAAGGATATTAAAGAGATGAAGAGAAAGACACCCCGAGAAAGCACGGTCACGGCGTGAAACGAACAGTCTCGCTAACCGCTTCTCAGATCCCCTTCGATACAGATCCAGCTATCCCCAGCAACAAGTCAGGCCATTATTGCAAGTGCCGCGACAGCATTGACAAGAGCCAGCCACTCTGCCAAGACGACGTCAACTCGCCCTGGTCGTTGCAGGTGAGTTTCCAGGCACCGTTAGTGAGGCATCAAGGGGGTTTCCAAGGGGCTGCTTTCTCTGAAAAGTACAAATAAGAGCCCATGTCCATACAGCTGGACCCTGTTCACTGAGCCATGCAAGAATTCATGGGGTTTCCATTGAATTTCCCAGCTTGAGTGGTCGCATTGTTTCGCTAATTTTGGTAATGTTACACTGGGTGTTTGGGAGTTGTGGCTCCCGCCTCGGCTTGGTGGGGATCGGGGGTTGAGAGGCCAGTCGGACGCGTCCAGGTTCCCCAACTAAGCGCCCGCTAAACCAGACGGAGATCCCCTGTATAATAGGCGACAATTGGCTTGAGATGAGAGATTGAGGACATTGGACACGCGATGGTGATGCCAAAAGATTCCCTAGTAAGAGAGTTGTCATCCTCTTATGTTGTGAGCTGTGAGCTGTTACAAGCTACAATCGATGCATCTCTTTGGAATTTTTCTTCATCAAAGCCCTACCGTGATCAGCGTGTCAAGCCATAACCTGAAGGTCTTGTCTCGTCTCAGGCCAGGGGCGGCTCAAACCAAATCTCCGGCGCCATGCTCGTAACTGTAGTAGCTCATTGTAGCGTGCGCGTACCTCCGTGGAGGTCCTTGAACGTGATCGTTTCAGACGATTCTTCCACTTCACTGCCCTTTCCAGAGGTCGATTTATTATCTGATAGCTGTTGTTGTTGACTTTGAGATATCGAAGGATTTCGTACTTTGCTCGTGTCATTCTATTCTTATCTGCTATCAGATCAGGCCCTTGGATGCGGCAAGATGCGGCCACGGCGGCTTCAAATAAACCGCGATAGCATGGCCTCCCAATCTGGCAGCTCCTGACGACGCACTGTAGAAACACTGTCCTTATCTCATCTCCTCCGCTCAATAGCCGCCAGTGATAACCCCTCTTCACAGTGTCGATATGGCCGTGGAATACTCTCGCGAACAACGGCCAACAGCCACCTCACCACCATGACTTTATCCTTCCCCGCGATTTAAGATGCGGAGAAGCTTTTGTGATTGGCATAGGAAACAGCACCAACTTTCTGTACGAGCACCGGAGATCCGAAAAAGGCTATCATGGCACCCTCCATCTCGTCCCTTGGTACCCGATAAGGGCCAATAAACTGCATCAGCGCATCCAATACGACCAACATCCCGATGGACATCCGAGAGAAGCAGGATATTCGCTATCTATTACTATCAAGAGGAAGGCCGATATGCCAGTGTCCAAGATGCGGGGTGATCACTTATCACGACAGGGGATGGGTATGTGGAATCCATTCCATGATGCTTCGTAGAGACGACGCCTACTTCCTCGGAATCTCGATGATCGTCATGCATGCACACGCACCCTTTCAGCCACCCGGCTATAAACGGCCGGTTCTTACCTATAGCTGAAGTGTGTTGCATTGCAGGATATACCAAAGCTCTGCACATATATCTGCTATAGGTCGCATCCAATACTGGGACTATTCACTGCTTCCTAAGTGTTGAAGAATAGCTGAATACACCATGCCCGGCAAGATTCGAACCGCACAAACCGTCTCCCTTGACATTCCGGCTGCAGAGCAGCCAGGATTGCATAACAGATGGCATCCTGATGGTGAGTCCTGGCCGCCTATCTTCTAGCAGGAATTTTAGAGCTAATCAATTGCCTTTGTAGTTCCTACAATTGGCAGCATCGAGCCTGGAGAAACTGTCAAAATCGAGTGTGTCGACTGGACCGGGGGCCAGATCGGGAATAACGACAGTGCTGAGGATGTACGCACCGTGGATCTGACCAAGATTCATTACTTGACTGGCCCATTCGAGATCAAAGGCGCCGAGCCAGGCGACCTCCTGGTTGTAAACATTACCGATGTCCAGCCGTTTGAGGACTCGCCCTGGGGATTCACAGGCATCTTTGACCGCAAAAATGGCGGCGGTTTTCTTGACGAGCACTATCCAAAGGCTGCCAAGGCGATCTGGGACTTTGATGGCATATATTGCACCAGCAGACACATTCCCGGAGTGCGGTTCGCAGGCCTGATTCATCCCGGGATCCTTGGCTGCGCTCCGTCACACGAGGTTTTGGCTGAATGGAATCGTCGCGAAGCTGATCTCATCTCAGCATGCGTTCATAGCCATCCCAACAAAGTAGTTGCTCAGCCACCACTTGCAGTGAATGCGCATGCCGGCCAAGCCACCGGAGATCTCAAAGCAAAGATTGCTCGTGAAGGAGCCAGGACGATTCCTGGACGGCCAGAGCACGGAGGAAACGGTATGTCACCCAGTAAACAGTATGTGTGGCGGACTCTAACAAAACTCAAAAGTGGACATCAACAACATCTCGAGAGGATCGACGACATACCTTCCAGTACACGTCCCAGGCGCCAAATTCTCAGTCGGCGACCTCCATTTCAGCCAAGGCGATGGAGAGATTAGCTTTTGCGGCGCGATTGAAATCGCAGGAACCATCACCATCAAGTTCGACCTCATCAAGAACGGCGTCCAATCGCGAGCCATCAAGAGCCCCGTTTTCCGGCCCGGCGATGTAGCCCCTAATTTCGGCCCTGGCCGGTATCTGACGTTTGAAGGCTTCTCCGTCGACGAGAATGGCAAGCAACACTTTCTGGATGCAACCGTGGCTTATCGACAGGCTTGTCTCCGCGCAATCGAGTATCTCAAGCAATTTGGTACGTCATTAAAATAGATTTCCTCGAGTTCTTCGTCTCTCCCAAAGAGATTCTGCAGCTAACCACTCCACTTCGTGTGACAGGATATTCTGGAGAGCAAATCTATCTTCTATTGTCATGCGCCCCGATCAAAGGCTCAATCGCGGGCATTGTAGACGTTCCGAATGTCTGCACAACATTAGGGATACCCATGGACATATTCGACTTTGACATTTCTGTCGAAGCCGTGCCGAAGAAGCGAGACCTTGGATCTTGCCCCATTTCAAGCGTGTAATTTAGCTGCAAACTAGTACCAGAGAGGAAGCTGTATATTGATGTTTGTTGCTTTCATCCTTTGGTCCTTTGTATCGCATACAAAAATGAAGTAGCATTGCTAATATTGATGGCCATGGATGCCAGCTTCGCCTCGTGTCAAAACAAAGCTAGTGACCGTTCAGCTCAACTACGTCTGCTTATGCTTGAGCCTCGTCTTGGTTGTACGTAGGATTCTTTTGCAGGCGATGGAGCCGATAAGTCAGCCATGTATCCTGGACGCGATGATTAATTACTGTATTCTTGGCAAAACACTTTGGCCTCTCATTGGTGTAGAATCTCCTCGCGGAGCTGGTTGTCAGAAGCTAAATGTTCCCGAGCCCCCAACCGCGCAACGTTCTATGACATTGCCCAACGCTCATTCAATGGTTCAATTCGTTAGTCCTTGGCTCTTGTCAAGCTGCAGTTAGTGCACTTACCGAAGCCCTGTGTTAAATAAGATTTTATATAAGGTGTGGGGGAATATTGCTTTCAGCCGTTAAGCATAGTATTCAACCTTCCCCATATTTTACCCCAGACTTTGAGGAGTTTCGGCATGATGGATAAATATCCGCCAATCATGCGATGGAAGCATTTGTCCGCCAATGGGATGGTCGCTTCCTGTCAGCGTGTAGTCGCGTTAGGAAGGAGATCTCCTTTTATTTCAACAGATATAATGAGGAATACCCCTTGCGAGAAAGTGAATCTGAAGAGTAGGCATAGCATCAATTGATCTTGTGTTTCATTACTGCTGTCCCTAGCTGCTTGAATTCGAGCTCTGGTAATCGATATCCCGGCAACATGAAGCTCAAGTCTTTGGTGGGCTTCGTCGCTGCGACAGCTAGTGTTGCGCAAGCCGCTTCCTCGGACGATTCACTCGCGCTCTTTGCTAAGAGGAGGACGGCGGATCTATCTCAATTCCCTGACCCGACGTGGTTTGCCAAAATTGATACGTGGCTGTCTTCCCAAAAGACGGATGGCACTTGGTCGGATGTAAACTATGCATCAGGATGTCCTGCGCGTAAGTGACAAACCGCGCCGCGTCTTGCCGAGAGCTGGCAAATAGATGCATCATATGACTTTTGGGGAGAACAGTGCTAATGGGTTTACTTTTGAAGAACGTGCCAATTGGCCGATACAGGAGCATTGGAATAGGCTGATTACTTTTGGTGCTGCGTGGAGCGGTGTTAACCCTGCCGTGTCAAGTACCTGGGCCAAGGATCCTAAGCTTCTTGCTGCAGTTCAGAAAGGTCTGGATTATTGGTTTAGCAATGATTATACCCCAGCCGACTGCATGGGAGATGGAGGAAACGCGTACGTATTGCAAGAAGTGCCATTGTTGCTGGGACGGCGAAGCTAATGATGAATCTAGATCAAAGGGATGTCCTTGCGATACGCCGGGTCTGTGGAACACTGTATGCTTCCATTACTCTAAAACTGGGTAATTTGGATTGACTTGCTGACAAAAGTATAGAATTGGTATGATCAGGCCATTTTGATTCCTCAGCTGTGCTCAACAGCATGTCTTCTTGTCAAAGATGCGAATCTCACGGAGACTCAACGAGCCGGCTGTGAGCGTATCCCGAACCGAGCATACGCTCTCCGGGATGGCACCTACGGTACCGGAGGCCGCATGACCGGAGCCAACGTGAGTTTATCATTGAGACCTCTTCGCTGACTTGTACATTTTGCTGATTGCTTGTCATCTAGATGGTCTTGGTTATGCAAAACTCAGTCACTTTGGCCCTTTTCACGGATAACAGCACAATTTTGTCGGATGCCATGACTAGAGCCATGTCTGTAATGACTGTGAGTAGTCGTACTTGTGGCGTTAAATACCAGAATCGAGCTAACTGAGAGGCAGTTTGTCGATACCCCTGGAGATGATGGCATCCACCGAGATGGCACGTTCCTTCAGCACGACGGTCTCTTGTACAACGGCAACTATGGAAAAGATTTGGTAAGATATAATTTCTTCTAAAATCCAGATATCATGCTTCGTGCTGACATTGTATGTAGTTGAATGCTTTCATTCAGCTCGAAGGCGAGGCCATTGGTACTTCATTCGCTGCAGACGATAGTACCCGAGAGGCCATGTCCACTTACATCAAAGGAGATGAGTGGATGATTTACACAGACTCCGACACCAAAACCGAGCACTGGGACTTTGTAGGCACTCTTTCTTCACCCCCTAACTTCCGAAGCTAACTCCAGGTCTCTGTAGAATGCCATCGGTCGCTTTGTTTCTTTCCCTACCGTTGACTTGCAGGCCAGCGCAGATATCAACTTCAACGTCTCAAAACTTGCCAATGCGGTGGCTGATTTTACAGGATCGTACGCCGTCAACGACACAATTCGTAGACTTCTCTCCAACGGAACCGAGAAGCTTACAGGTAACAAGGGCTTCTGGGCAAGCGACTACATGGTTCACCGCCGCCCTGGCTTCGTCCTTACAAACAAGATGATTTCAACCAGGTCATCCAACTCTGAGAGTGTGAATGGTGCCAATCCGTATGCTTACCACATGGGCCAGGGCACTCTGTACTCCTACGTCAAGGGTAATGAGTACAAGGACATCATGGCACAGTGGGACTGGAATCTTGTGCCTGGAACGACTACCCTGCTCAACCAGCCCAAACTCCAGGCCACTCAGGTAAAGTATGATGGTCTTAAGGACTTTGTTGGCGTCGTGAGCGACGGCAAGTTTGGCGCTGCTGTTGAGGACTATCTCGACCCCTTGACGCAGAATCTATCTTACCGCAAGTCTTGGTTCTTTGTCGACGAGGGTGTCATTGTCATCACCACCGACATTAAGAAGAATTCCACCGCTGGAAACACTCCCGTCATCACGGTGCTGGACAACCGCGCAGCAGAGCCAACAAAGCCACTCCTCAAGAACGGCCCCCTCTCTAAGCTTGGTGATCAACACTCCACCTCAGATACTCTGTACTACGCAAACAACGGCTATCTCGCCTACGACACCCCCTTCGAGCTCACCATTTCCCTGGGCAAGCGAAGCGGCAACTGGTCCGAGATTTCGACCTCGACTCAGGGCGTCAAGACGGCCGACATCTTCTCTGCTTATACCACCATCAAGGGCAGCCAGTTCACATACGGCTACTTCCCCGGCATTTCATCCCAGAAACTCAACAAGGAGCTTGAGAAGCCCACCTGGAACCCCATCACCAAGAAGGGCATCTCGGGCATCTACGGCAAGGACAGGGCGAGTCTGGCGTTTTGGCCCGGCGGCGACAAGTCTGTTGCGCTGGACCTGAAGGCGCTCGGATGGGCCAAGGCCGGCACGCTGACTTTTACGTCTGACCAGCCGGCGGTGTATCTCATCAGCGCGCAGTGCAAGGACAAGAAGAGCATGCGTCTGGTTGTTACCTTGGCGGATCCCACTCAGAAACTCGCTGTGGCTTCGTACTCGATTAAGATCTCGGGACAGGGCCACAAGGTGAGGGAGATGGGAAAGAAGAGCGAAGGGCTTGAGAGGAGAGGTGATGGTGGCATTGGATTTGGTGTGAGACTGCCTACTGGAGGACTGGCTGGGTCTTCTGTTAGTCGCGAAGTCATCTTGGAGTTGGACTAGAAAGAGATCTGTGCGCTAATAATGGGGGATGGGATGGATTTTTAAACGAGAGACGCATTGATTTCTTTGATTAGGTTATTATACTTGTAATATAAATGATAATAGAGCCCATGGTGGGCGGCATTCATTCAGAACCTTGATCAATGTAAGCAACCAACTTAGACCTGGAGAAGTTCGACCGACAAAATTCCACCAATAAGTATCTGCTGTTGATGCGAGAAGGGATCTGAAAAATAGATCCGACATGGATGTATACATGTATATTGCCATTCAGTCAACAAAGCATTCATCTTCATCGTTCTGCTGTATTGGACCTTTCTTAGCCGTTACGTTCACCAGATGTAGTCAGATTATGTCTTTGTCTCTATAACAACATAACATTTGAACTTTCAATATTAGTAAATGCCACGGTGTACATCTGGTTACTTCAACACACGGACTTTAGCATATAGCATCTGATTTCTCCGTATATGAGTCCGAAACTTGTCAGTATATGACAATAAATTGTAGGTCATTGAATCGATTGCGTGATGCGCTAGGCTATCGAAGCGACAGTGGATCTACATCTAGTGGAATGCAGCGCCGAGACGGGCCGTCAGCACGTATGGAGTACAGGTACATGTATGTAGAGAGAAGAGTCAGTAGACTGATGTTCGCTGTCTAATAATCATGGGCTCTTCTTGATACGGCCAGCATGGAGTGTTGTCGTGGATTGAGCTGGTTGCCAAATGAGGCTGTCACGTATGACCGTGGCGTTGTTTCTCGCTACGAGATCAAGGCTCAGGACCATCATGAGCTGATTACTCCTGGTAGAGAATGGCTGGTACTCGTATTGACAGGGAGTTACATGAAATATTAAAAATTCAAGACTGACGGGTGGAGCAAGTCCGGATGCTTTCCACACCAATCCATTTCTCGAATATGGTCCATCGATGTTGCTCTTGGTGTGTATCCACCACTCCAGATGCGACCTGCATTGCACTACTTCTTGTATTGAATCGAGTGTCAATGTTCAATTGGACGAGATATCATTGGTGGCTTGGACAAAAATACCTGCCTCTAGAAACTCTATCGAATCGGCGTCAATCACGGCCGAATCCGGTCATCAAGCGGCCAAGCACACACCGGCTCAAGCCACCATTTCTATTTCCCACCACCTCGTCCCGTTTCGATGACTCGTCTAATGCTACTCGAAGCCACGCGGGCGTGTCATCAGAGGCAGCAACAATTAGAAAAAGAAGCTTGGAAGAGCTTGCCCCTGTCAGCTCTTGGCGGCAATCCCGGTGAGGGTAGCCTTGAGTTGGCAAGGCTTCGGTGACGCGATTGAATCCTCGTCCGGGTAGCGGTTTGATGGAGCTAGCACATAAGATGGGAGATGAAGACGAATGGAAAAAAGGACACAAAGAAACACGGATAACTGAACCGGAGAGGAAGGCCGATGAGGAATCAGAGCGCACGGCTGTTTTGATCCATCTACTGTGCTCCGTACTACGTTCTCCGTACTCCGAGCGACTCTGCAGTGAGATTCTGGACTTGTTCGGGCCCTGGCGATCTGCGCTGGGGCGGAATTATGCTCACGTTAGGCCCCCACGTCTTCTTGTTGTACTGCCGTCGCCAAGTACTTGCGATGATGGCTATTGTTTTGCGTAGCGTCGAGTAGCAGTCGTGAATCTGTACATGCTAATCGTCTTGATTGTACACTAATACTGTGTATATCTATCTAGCTGACGCCAAGTTGCCTTCATGAGCTAGAGATCATTCTTTGTGTCCCCGCGAGCCTTCTCTTAGCATACCGGTACTCACACACTCACTCACACACCAACTCCCGTTATCCTAGCTTCATTCAAGCACGGCCTGGCCGATGCCTCGCCTCCAACTCTCCGGCAAGCCACCGTGAGCGATGCCGATCCCGTCAATCAGGCCTTGTGAGCCATCCAACAGCCCTGTCGACTGCCCATAGCTTGTTCTGGTGGTCCCCTGCGCGGCATCTCGATCGTGATTCGTGCAAGCCCAATCACCAAAAGCTGCGAGATATTGCGCCATCGTCGCTATACAGCACTCATCCCCGTCCAGCTGCCTCTTAGCCTCTGCTTGTAGCGTAGTCTACGGACAATATTTCTTGATATTACTGCAGCATAATGATCCAAGCTCGCGCGCCCTTTTGACAGAAAAGGTGGATGGCAAAAGAAAAAAAAAAGGGCTTTCCGCCCGTGGAACCTCGGCGCGCGCGTATCCGTTTCGAAGTAGCCTGCGGAGGAGTAGCGTGAGGATCGAGGAAGCTCGTAGCCGCAATGGTGATAGATTCCTAGCGTCATGTCGCATCAGCTGGTAGCACCAAGCATCCTGAGGTCGTGTGCTAAGGTTGCATTGTAGAAAGCCTTGGTCCGCGTACATAATGAAGGCCGTGCCGCGTTTTCTGCGACTGGGCGACCAGCCGAAGGATCTACTCCGTGCTACGACTCTTCCTTTTTCTCTTCTTTTCTAGAAAAGTTGCGGGCGGCCATTGCGTTGTGCCTCTGCCCAAACTTGTCTCTTGATATAATTGTATACGCGGTCGTTCTTTGCAATCGCTGCAATGGGTTCCCCGTCAGACGACGGCAAGACGGCGCCGACCCGAGATGCCGTCGAGACTCAGAGCATTTCCACTGGCAGTGATGAAGATGTCATTCCCAAGGGTGCCCTCGATCCTGTATACGAGGCAAAGGCCAAAGTGCTGAATCACGCTGTAAGTCTCATCCTCGTTTTCAAATTACCTACCACTTCAATTGGCATGTCGATATATATATGCGGCCAACATTTATACTAACGCATACCTTGATACAGATTCAAGACATTGGCATGGGATGGTATCAATGGCAGCTCTTCTTCGTCGTCGGCTTTGGTTGGGCTTCCGATAACCTCTGGCCAATCGTCACATCCCTCATCTTTACACCCATCAACAATGAGTTTTCCCCCAACCGCCCGCCGCTCCTGACTCTGGCCCAAAACATTGGTCTTTTGGCCGGTGCCGTCTTCTGGGGCTTCGGATGCGACATCTTCGGTCGGAAAATCGCCTTCAACTTCACTCTCGGCTTGACTGCGCTCTGGGGAATGGTGGCTGCTGGTGCTCCCAACTTTGCAGCCATTGGCATCTTCGACTGCTTCTGGTCCTTTGGTGTTGGTGGCAATCTGCCCGTCGACTCGGCCATCTTTCTCGAATTTTTGCCCGCGACTCACCAATACCTGTTGACTATCCTGTCTGTGGACTGGGCAATTGCTCAAGTCGTTGCCAACTTGATTGCTTGGCCTCTTCTGGGTAACTTGACTTGCGCTCAGGACGAGAAGCCATGTCTCAAGCACAACAATATGGGCTGGCGATACTTCCTCATTACCATGGGTGGAATCACGCTTCTCATGTTCTTGGCTCGATTCTTGCTCTTCTCCCTTTACGAGTCGCCCAAGTACCTCATGGGCAAGGGCCTAGATGAGGAGGCCGTCCGAGTAGTTCACGAGGTTGCCAAGCGCAACGGTAAGACGAGCTCGCTCACAATCGAAGACCTCAAGGCTTGCGAACCCGAAGGCTATGTATTCCAGGCAGATATTTCTACCGCTGTCAAGAGAACCCTAGTTCAAAAGATTGACACTACGCATGTTAAAGCCTTGTTCTCAACCTTCAAGCTCGGCTTGTCGACCAGCCTCATCGCTGCTATTTGGGCGCTCATCGGTCTCGGTTTCCCTCTTTACAACGCCTTTCTGCCATTCATTCAGGCCAACAAGGGTGTTGACTTTGGTGATGGAAGCACATATCTCACTTACCGTAACAGTTTGATCATTGCTGTACTTGGTGTTCCCGGAGCTTTGATCGGAGGTCTGCTTGTCGAGCTCCCTCGAATTGGCCGCAAGGGAACGCTCGCTCTTTCTGCTGCTCTGACTGGTGTCTTCCTGTACTGCTCCACGACCGCCAAGAGCAGTGAATCTCTTCTTGGATGGAACTGTGCCTACAACTTCTGCAGCAACGTCATGTATGCTGTGCTCTATGGTTACACCCCTGAGATCTTCCCTACTCCTCAGCGCGGTACTGGCAATGCCATTGCTGCTACTGCTAACCGAATTTTCGGTATCATGGCTGTACGTATTTTTACATCTCCCTATCTCTTTGTGAATCTTGACGTGAATAAGCCTAACTGTTTGGAAACAACAGCCTATCATCGCCATGTTTGCCAACCTCGAGACATCCGCGCCCGTATATACAAGCGGCGCCTTGTTTATCGCTGCCGGTGTTCTTACCCTTTTCCTGCCATTCGAATCACGCGGAAAGGCAGCACTGTAAGGGGTCTAGAGAGCCAATTAATTCGTTTGTATATAGAACAAAGGAGGATGGTGTGGTATTGGGAGCGAAGTTGCAAAAGAGTAATGATAGTGTGATACCCAAGGTAGTTTCTATTCAATGGATAGTGACGGTTCATTTGGCATAATTTCAGCAACAGTGAAAAGATTTGTTCGTTTGCTCATACATATTTCACCCATACCGAATTGCTCCAAGCTATCAAAATCTCAATCCAGTTCCATAGACAAATGTCGTAGGCTTCAAAAGACTATTCCCGTCCAACTGGCCATCAAGAAATTACACAATCCGATATGGTGTAGTGGCTAACATCGCTCGCTCTCAATAATGAACCGAGCAGCCCTGGGTTCGATTCCCAGTATCGGAGGCAATTTCTCTTTTTGCCCCTTCCGTTGAATTTTTTTTTTCTCTTCGTCCATCGTCTGCGAGAGTGTATGATAAGATTTTGCTCCTTAGTCAGCGTCTCAACATCCGATATGGTGTAGTGGCTAACATCGCTCGCTCTCATCAATGAGCGCCGAGCAGCCCTGGGTTCGATTCCCAGTATCGGAGCTTCTGATTTCTTTTTCTTTTTTTGCGCTCGTGATAATAGTTTGTTCCTGAAATTTACTTTTTACCGGAATGTTGTTTGTGTGGCTGGCTGATTGTCATGTTGGCATTGTAATATCCCCGTGCTGATTGGCTACTTTAAATAGTGGACTTGGTTGGATCTAGATTCATCCTGGCACGGCTCGGTCAAGTATCGCGGGTGACGACAAGCAGGCATCCAGTCCAATTGACTTTGGAAAAAAGTAAACAGAGTTTAATTAATTCCTTTAAATGACTTGCATTAAACTACTCAATTGTAAACTTGATATAAGCTTAATGCCTTACTTGATAGACTCACGATCGATAACAATGTGCTCGTATTCAACATGCAACAGGTATCACGTGAGCCTCGGAACGTCTGGGCTCGACTTGCAGGTCACGAGCTGACGAAGCGGTGACACGACAATAGCAGCCCAATTGGCCTTCTGAAACGTGATTAATCGTCTAGATCGCCAGAAACAACCATCGTTATATCCATTGTTCAAGCACAGGGCCCTCTCGATCTCAACATGGGGGAAGAAACTGTCCCTACAGCGGAACCTCGCGTGACCTTTTCATCGGGCCGAGTTGGGAGCAGCGGCAGTTCCGAAGCACCAGACCTACGTATTCTACATTACAACGATGTCTATCATGTTGACCAAGCCAGTGCAGAGCCAGTGGGAGGTTTGGCGAGATTCATAACGCTCTGCAAGGAGTACAAGGATGGGGAGCAGTATCAAGGCCAGCCTGGGCTGCTTACCCTGTTCTCGGGTGATGCCTTCAACCCAAGCTTGGAGAGTAGTGTTACCAAGGGTATATTTCTCAATTTCAAGATATCCATGCTAGTGAAAAGAATCAATGCTTACTGCTGATAGGAGCTCATATGGTTTCCGTCCTGAATGCTGTTGGCACAGACGCCAGTTGCGTCGGAGTAAGTCATGTTGTTCATTTCGACACAAGCCACAACCACTGACCGAATCCTCTGCATTGATTTAGAACCACGATCTGGATTTTGGAGTCAAGCAGTTTGAGCACCTGGCTGAAAAGTGTGAATTTCCATGGCTTCTAGCCAACGTTCTAGATCCTGCCCTGGGAGAAGATGTCCCGCTGGGTAACGCTAAGAGGACTCATATGCTCACCACCTCCAACGGCATCAAGGTGGGCCTTATTGGTCTGGGTGAGAGGGAATGGCTTGCAACCATCAACAGTCTTCCGCCAAATCTCATCTACAAATCAGCCACTGCCGTCGCCAAGGAACTCGTCCCAAAGCTGCGAGAGGAAGGCGCTGAGATTGTCATCTGTCTGAGCCACATGAGAGAGCCCAACGACAACAAGTTAGCCGACCAGACGGATGGCATCATTGACATTATTCTGGGTGGACATGACCATTACTATGCTCACAGCTTCAGAAATGGAACTCATGTCCTGCGCTCTGGAACGGACTTCAAGCAGCTCAGCTACATCGAGGCGCGACGAAAGCAGGACAATCCGAAGCGATGGGATTTCGACATTTGGAGAAGAGACATTACGTCCGAGGTACCCGAGGATGAGCCCACGGCCAAACTAGTGAACAGCTTGACGTCTAAGCTACAAAAGTCACTTGCCAGGCCCGTTGGATGGACAGCCATGCCGCTCGATGCTCGGTTCATCACCGCTCGCTTAAAGGAGTCCAACATGGGCAACTTTGTGTGTGACATTATGCGTTCCTATCATAACGCTGATTGTGCCATTATGGCTGGTGGTACGATTCGTGGTGATCAGATTTATCCTCCTGGAGCAATTCGCATCAAGGACATCACTTCTTGCTTTCCCTTTGAAGATCCTGTTGTTTTACTAAAGGCTAAAGGGCAGGCGATCTGGGATGCGCTAGAAAACGGCGTTTCATTGTATCCTGCCTTGGAAGGGAGATTCCCCCAAGTTTCCGGCATTGAGTATGAGTTTGATCCATCGAAGCCGTCTGGCCAGAGGATCTTGTCCGTCAAGATTAACGGCAAGACTTATGAGCCAGAGAAGTTGTATATTCTCGCAACTAGAGGCTACATGGGTCGTGGAAAGGGTAAGTGTGATGCAATCCTTGTGTGTGTCCATGCTTGTTAACTAATTGGAATCTTAGATGGCTTCACGAGTCTGCTCGTCAAGTCGGAGGGCGGAGAGGTAGAGGAGATTGTCGACGAAGAGAGCGGTATCCTCCTTTCTGCTATGCTCCGCCAGTACTTTATGGCCCTCCGAACAGTCGGCCAGTGGAAGAAACTGTCTGACAACTGGAACCATATCGTAAAGGATTGTGGTCACACTCAGTTACCATCCGAAGTGTTCAAGGGTGAAAGCCAAGTGGGCCGGCTTGGCCTCCACGAGCATAAAGAAAACGGGGATAAGGACCCCTGGCGCAAGTTCTTGCGATCAAGGCTAGGCTACAGCAAGAAGCCTCATGACGAAGACGATGACGCCCATTTTGAAGCTGGTACAGAGAGCGATCACTCGGGAAGCGATTCGGATAGCCAGCTTGACCTTGAGATATTGTTGATGAGAAAGTTTTGGGGCCGCTGGGCTCATAAGGCAGGTGTTAAGGGTTGTGTTTGCGACTCCCTGAAAGAGGCCGAGTGTGCCGTGGACTGGACGAGAGTGATAGCACCCGTGCTCGAAGGACGTATCAAGATTGTCGGATCATAAGCAACTCGGAGCTGGTTTCATGCATTTTAAAGCAGGAAGAAATACATTAGGTTTCACTTGATCAAAACTTGGGTTCCCTGATCAACACACCATTTATTGACCACTCCTATATACTTGACTTCTCCTATATACCTGGACTCGTCCACCTCCCCCTTGCTACACTGAAATTATATACAAGAATGTGAGAATTCCACCTTGGCTCCCCACTGGCCACAATCTTCCTTTTGTTGGCCCTTTTAGTTGGTGCATCGGCCGTTGGAGCAGAAGAGGTCATCAGAGCAATCATCATCGCTGCCACAAGACGCGCCAGCACAGTGACCAGCCCAAGAGCAGTTGTTGCTGCCGCCGCCACCGCCGCTGTTACCACCAGAGCTGCCACCGCAGAAACCGTTGGAGCAAGTAAGATCGTCAGAGCAATCATCGTCGCTACCGCAAGAGGCACCAGCACAGTGGCCCTCCCACGAACAATCACCGCCGGAACCACCGTTGCCTGGATCACCGCCACCAGTGGTGCCGATACGGGCGACAAGGCTGTCACCGAGGGCGCTGATGCTGTTCTCGAAGTCGTTGTAGTCTTGGGCGTTCCACTGAGCACCTTTGGCGCCGGGGACGGCGCTGGAGCCGGTGAAGGCGATGTAAAGAACATCAGTCTGGTCGTGGCCGTTGTTACCGTTTATGCTGTTGCCGAAACAGGCGGTAGCAAGAGAGATGGAGGCCTCGCCAACGACAGGGAAGTCACCGTCGTCACCGTTGGTGTCACCCCACACACCATAGATCTAAGAAAGGCATATCAATTAGGAGAGCTCATCAAAGGGGAGTAGGGGTAAGTTCCTACCAGCTGGTTGTTGCAGACAACAGCCATGACGGAGAGGGGCTCAACGCCAACGGACTGAGGATCCCAAGTGTCCCAGTTTCCGCTACCCTCGTTACCAAAGACGACATAGGGGTGGGCATTGGCGTCAAGATCCCTCTGGCCGGTGCCGTAGCCTCGGACAGTATCGGCGAAAGCGGTGATATCCTGGGTATCACCAGAGTCGCCGCAGCGGCCGTCATCAGCAGGGCCACCCTGGATACCATCACAGTCGATGTCCATGTTGGCAAGTCTGCCGTTAGTGCCCTGGAGGTAGACGATGCCATAATCGGCAAGATGGTCACCACAGTAGCTGGTGGCTATGTGAAAGGAAACGTGTTAGTCCAAATCTTGAGATGTTGATAATGAGTTGAAGTGATACTTACTACCGCCATCGCCGTCCGAGCTGTAAAAGCCGGTGGCAAGTGGGCTTCTGCAAGAGCCTTGGGCAACGATGGAGTTGTACAGGCTCTGGACGTTGGCGGGCACCGAGCGGGCCGCAGCAGCGCCGGCGAGAGAAGCGAGGATAGCAGTCTTGAAGGAAGCCATGGTGACCAACTCCTTTGGTTGAAAAGATGATTTGGCAGTGGGATAGTATCTTTGTTTGAAGAGAAGCAATACTGACTTATATATAAGTTTACATCTCAGCAGATGACCAGGGTCGGCTTTATGGATGGCAGAAGAGCATATAAGCTCGGTAGATCCTTTGCCGAAGGATGATTCTCAACATCGGCTCATCGGCTTCATCCCTGGAGTGAGCCTTGATTCAACCCTCTCAAACGGGAATGAGGTCCAAAGGATCGGTTAGCGATGCTAGCCAGATGCAGTTTCTCACGCCACCCCTGTAACAGCACACGATCCTGTTTGAGCATGGCAATCTCAGTCTTGATGATTAGCTTCGAAGGATGACACGAGGCTGCTGGTGGTTCGGTAATGCATTTGCCGACCAACGCCCTCGATATTGCATGCAACTATACGAGTCGATGTCTCTCCTACATGCGGCTTTCGGTGAATGTGGAATCCCAAATAATATGGTGCCTAGTTCGTCGTAGTATTTTGTCTTGAAGATTTTGTATAGTCAAGGCACAGATGCCAAGAGATCTTATGACGGCTTCTTCTTGGTCCGTTCTTCTATCAAGATTGCCAGAAGCAGAATATCCCAATTTGGATTTAGCTGAACTGATTTCGGCTTTACCGTTACAACAACTTCTTTGGCCGCAGGTAAACAATTGTCATTTGGGAATAGCAGCAAAATCACAGCTCCTGCTGTTAATACGACAGTGGGATGCAACCCCCCGCGTATGGTTTCCACGTTGTTTATGAGTTGCCTCTTTGAGTCGTTGGGTTTACATGAATTTTCACCGAGTGGGTGCACTATGTGGGCTGAGGGACCGCTGATACAATTAGCAATGCTCGTATTCTCAACACTCGAGCAATGATTCCATTTGTTGTCTTTGTTTCTAAAGCACGATGAGAGAAAGGATTACTATTATCTAGCTAGATCAAGAGCCCACGATATGGTTCTTGCTTCACAACGATAGGCGAGTGCTTCGCCAGTAGACGACTGAAACGTCGTCTGAGCCGTCTAATGGAAATTATGTTCATACGGGTCTTTACTCGGCCATGGCGGTCTCACACGCATAACTAGCGTTCATCCTAACTCAGACCGAGTGGTTTGACAGGGTTTACATAAGGTTAAGGAAGCGCATAACAGAGAGCATAACAGGGATCCGGCACGCATCTCGCTGCGGCAAGTTTTGACGGCGAACCCACAAACAGATGGATATCTAGGTTTCCAGATGTGAGATGAGATGATGATGGGCTACGGGCGGCAGATACGATATACGCAGCCGACGATCATACGGTTTATCCAGGTCGCCAGCCAACCATGGACGGTTTACACTGCACGCATCGCATTCCATCAGTGGCAATTCGTCGGAGCGGGCCGCTGCGGTGCTAGAGAGTAGAGAAAGGCTGAAGGAATTCGGGTCAGCCTCCCCCTGAACGAATCACTTTCCTACCGACCATCCTTGTTGTCTACCGGCGGATGCGGAAATATCTTAATGATTTGCCACTAAAACCACAGACGAGTTGACCTGCTAGCCGACCAACCGGCTTGGCTTCTGTCAATTGGCTGTGGACAAGCTCTAATTGCCCGGTAGGAGCCAGTAGGGCGATGCAGGCTGGCCCCATAATCTCACTACGAATGATCCGTTGTGGGCAGTTGGGAAACAACTGAGCTTCCGGATTTGTTCTTCTTTGCGATATTTTGTCTTGGGCTGAGGATGTTTGCCTATACTCATACAAGGCCTTATCCAGAAAGAGAACTTAGGCGCGCAATCCTAGGCGCGCGCAGCATCCAGGGGGTGAGCTAGGAATAACGGCCCCCGTGCATGATTAGAGTAAACCAGACAATTTGGGGTTTAACCTTGGGGTTAGAAAAAGGCTTTGTAAGCGTCATATTTAGGGTTTTGCCGATGCTCGTTCTCGCACGGCATTTCGTGCTGCTTGGGGGAACTCGTCAAAGTTCATAGCATGCTCCTTGCGGTACTTGGTTCATTCGTGGAAGAATGGAACGTAGTATAAACTCCAGCCCCCATGCTTGTTTCCGGATGCAAGTGATCCGTCATGAATACAGTTAGACATAGATACATATACAGTTAGTAAACGCGAGGCACTCAATACTCAGCCATTAAATACTACTCATCTCCGATACTTAAATGCTATATCACATTGCTAGTTCTCCTTTGAGCCAAGTGCCATACAAGACTTTTGGTACACTATCGATCATGCACACTTACATCATACAACACACAGAAGCGAAGACTTGGCTTCTCATCTGTGAATGAACCATCCAGGCAGGTTGGCAGCCGCGTGGAATCGTCTGACCAAGGATCTATAGTATGTAGGCTTAGGATTATGGTTCAAGGGTAATCTGGCACCCGAACTATGAGTAAATGTAACCTTGTTACCAAGGTAAAGCAATAAGAATACATAACCGAGGATCATTCGCGAATCAGCTTGTCCAGCGGATATTCCGTCGTCACGATACGGCGTATACATTATGATCCCAGTAGTTGTAAGCGCTGAATTTACAAGGAATGTTACCCTACTGCCGATCAAAGAATTTGAGGTGGGGAGGCCATAATTAAGATCCATGTTGAAGTAAGAATAGACGACGATATCCTCTTTGTAGGGTAACTGGCAAGAGAGGACATGAAAAGATAGAAAATTACATACTAAAGACCTGGACAAGATTATCCAAAAAAATTGTTGAGCGCAGTCTTGTAATACGAGAATCATGCTTTTTTTATTGCAGCGTAATAGCTATTTAAAAAAAAAAAAAAAAAAAAAAATTGGTTGCCATTTATATGCGTGAGTATCTCTTTATATGTCGGGCCCAGGATATTCTCTCCTAAACTACTTGGATTTTCGCGTAATCCAATAGTTGAGCTGTAAGCTGATGGCCCCCATCCAGATTATAGACTACTAGTGCATCTTGAGATTCATTAAAGTTGGCCTTTTCAGAAAATGCCTTCAATCCCAATTTCTGACATTCCTTTTGCTGCGTAGGCCTACACCGACCCATACACATGGCGCTGTAATTTTGAGTGCTAGCAAGGTATGAGATACTGTCCTTGTATTCTCTTCAATTGGTTGGGCAGACTTACATGAAAACGAAACGTATGTGGAGTTTTGGAGCCGAAATCCTCGGCTTTTCTGCAGCCGACAATTTATACGAAGGATTCTATATTTCTGACGCCACTTCCACCTAGCATTATGCAACACGAGAGGCTTGGAGTGTGGTCATTGGGCCGCATATCCTGTATAATGCTGTTACATTAGTCGTCAGTTTCGAGATGGATCCAGACAACTCGACTATGAACAAAGCAGTGTTGCCTTGTTTTGCTCTACAGTCTGCAACACACTTTTGACCATCATCTCATGGGCGAAGGTCGAGAGAGATTGCAACCTTCTCATGTCTTGACGCCTGTAGCAACACTACCTTTAAGCCGGTCAATTATGTCAACGCTATTCCATGGGGTGAGGATAGAGCATATCCTAATCCGATTAAAGTTACCATGGGCTAAGCTTTCCTAGAGTGACCCAGCATATACGAGTTGTTTCGTGAAACGCCGTCTTCAGGTGGCACGTACGGTTCTCATTTCGTATGGCTATGCTCGTTCCATCTAGCTGTAAATGCAACGTGTATTTAAATAAGCGTTTTGGACTAAAAAGCGAAAAGAGAGATACCCAACACGAAAGGACGGAGTAACAAAGAGAAACTGTTGATGAGCTCAGACGTCGCTAGCTTTTAAAGGGAGCGAGTTCCCCCCGAGGTCTTAAATAGATATCTTGCATGCGAATCTCATCATTTCATCTCGGTACAAAAGGCAGTATAGTATTCAGACTAAGTCGTAGGTCAGTCAGTGGCCTTCATCTCCCCCTGGCATGAATTTATGCAACGTGGCCGAAATGCTCGGATGAGAGCATTGCCAACATGAAGTGTGAAGTGGATGACAATGAGTGTAGCAATGTGAGGCGCCGTAAGAAGCCAGGCAGACGATTATGAGTCGAAATGCCCAAGACTCTGGTCATGGCATTGCAGCGTTTCGGTATTTTCACTTACTGATTGTCGACATGTATATATCATCACCTACCTAGTAGTATATCGTCTTGATACGCAGTTTTGCCAAAGGTACCTGGCCATGGTCCAATTGACATTTTGACACACATAGAAAGAGTGAAGGAAGAAAATAGTACCTATGCTAGCATGCTTTCATTCGCTTTTGCAAAATGATGAAGAGTGGACAAAGCCAAACGAACGACAACTTGAATCGAGCAGCCAGGGGTATTCACTTCCAGCATTATACTCAGAAATCGACACTGCGGAAAACAGTGCAAGCTGCATGGTTCGACAGAGCGAAGATTCATGTTCTCGCTTTTCTCACTGATCTCACCTACGAAAGAAGCAAAGAAGCCGGCATTGATTCGGCAACGATTAGTGTTGTACCAGCGGGAATATGTAAATGATTGCGGCGCGTTAGCTACATGTATATTGAGTGAGCCATCTCTTTGCTCAAAACGGCTAGCAGCCAGTTATGATGTTTAAAAGAGATAGTTCCGATCCAAAATAAACATTAATATTGCAATTCGTGAATAGCAGGTCATTCTTCGATCATTTTATCCTAGTACACAGCTTGATGGATAGCTATCTTACAAATTTAACAAAGACTTCTGCTTCAATGGTTCAAATGTTGTACAGTCCATATACCTACCACACATCTGAGCCAATCATTACACATCGATCCATGAGAGGCTCATGTATAATCACAAACTTATATAATATGACACTGGAACTTTCCGACTGTTCGCAACGGAGGGTGAAATAGTTGCACCAAAAATATCACATACTATCAGCGGCTGGTGCATAACACGTCTTGGCGATTATATGAAGTAATGTATTATATAATGATCCAATGATTGGATCGGCGCAAGGCCGGATGTGAAGTCTTTAAAATAGAACACCCAGACCACCTCGAATTGGACAGTAGTTACAATATGTCCCCGCGCTGACCCAATTCCCGATTCGAAAAACTCCAGTCCGTATGTCCCTTGAGCGCCCCGGCACTAATTCATCACTCCAAAGAAAATCTTTGTTGATAATCCGGTACTCAAAATCCCTCTCTCATGACAAATGGGTATCTGAAAGCATATGCTGTTTCTGTCCAACTGAAAGAAAATGTCTTCTAAAAAAAAAAAAAAGGAAAAGGAAAACAAAGAGGCAGCAATGCCAAATTACATTTTGAGAAGCGCGTCATTCTCGATAATCCTGTCCTTCCAACCTTCGCAGGCCACCTTGACCATGGATTTGCCAACTTGAGTGGTTGTGATGGCGCCGTAGAGGTTGCCGACAAGCCTTTTGGAGAGTGGTGCGTTGGGTTCGATGAAGCCGGAAGGTCGCAAGATCCATGTCTCGAACTTGTCGGCGTTTGCATCAGCAAGATCGCACAAGCCTTTCTCAACTTCTCCTTTGATGCGACGAGAATCTGCCATAAACAAAAGGGGCCTCTTCTGGTTCCATTCCGAGTATTTGCCGCTGCAAAAGACAAATCGAAATTTCTTGCCTGGAGGGACTTTGTCGGCCAGGTATTTCAGCATCGCATTTGCCGCCGCTAGTGTGAACTCTACGCTCACTTTGCGACACAATTCTTTGTCGTTGTTGAACTGGTTAATTCTTCCTCCAATGGCCCTAAAATTTGGATATTAGTAAAGGGAGGTGATCAAGTAATGAAGTAGACGCCCTAGCACACAAGATCAAGCTGAAGCATTGATTTGCGGTGTTGATAGTTGCAGGTGTCATTCTCCATGTTCGGAAATTCCTCACCATAAGCACACTTCAGCGCCCTCCAGTCTGCGCATCATATCCTCAGGATATTGTGAAAAATCTTGATGCATGACGACCTCGGCTTTGGGGTGGCTTTCGATATCTATCGGGACCGCTTTCCTCGTGAAGATGACCACCTTGGTGATGCGTTCATCGGCAAAGCAGTGGTTGACGATTTCCTTGCCGGCATTGCCAGTCGCCCCAAAAACAAGAACTTTCATGGCGATGTAAGTGAAGCAATCCTGGATTCGCTTGCGACTTGATATCAACACGGGGTGCGCTTTGTTAGGCTACTTGGTCTCGGCTTGTCGTTGATGGCGGGCAAAAGGAGAGGTGGCGATGATCAAGTATACCGCGAGTCCTGCGACACTTTGGTCCAAACGTCCAACTAGTCCGTACGGCAGCGGACCCAGTTCATTTATATCGGAATAGCAGCATGATTTCCGAGCCACAGAGAGGAAGGGTGAGAATGGATGGCAGGCTAATCGGGGCTCGCTTGGCTTTTAGTCTAGTCGTTGACAGCAGATCATCTTGTACTTGACAGTCCACCAACTAGCACCGTGAAATTACTATTTCTTCCTCAGGAAGCTTTCTGAGCAAGGGTCCTAGTGTTGGGCCGAGCCGTGTAGCCGGCTGCAGCAATGCCGGGGTGGGTCGGGTCGGCACAATGGTATTGGTGCATAACATGAGTTTAGGGCTGCTAGAACTTGGAATTCCGGGTCTTGTCCCTATCGTTATTACTGTACCTGTGGTTGTATTCGTCAAGACGCCTCAGGAGGGTACAATGTCAGCCGAGGCAGCAAATAGGCGCGAGGCGTCATGATGACCATGGCGGCATCGGCTTCGTGGCGCGTCTCTGCGTCGGAGCTGTCGAGAAATGAGATGCTAAGTGCACTCCGCACAGAGGATTTTCCTCCATGATGGATCTGCTTCGAGGCTCGTGACTAGTATTATTAAACACTGGCTCCGGTTGTTAGTGGCTCGTTAGTTGGCGGTCATGATTCAGTCGGTTAACGGTTTCTCCAAGGCGATTACGGCCTTCGGTTCCGTCATCCGGCGAGAGGTGAGGTGAGGAAGCTACCTACTGGACATGCGGAGTTGGCCTGGCGCCAACTGTAATCCATGCCACCTAGCCCAAAGAATGCAGCCACTCTGGCCCAAGAGTGTGTGTCACGACCAAGACCCTGGCGTTTGTTGCCTTTTCTGTCGCTCTCCTTTCTTGGGGCGTTCACTCCCTGTGCTCCATCTTGTTCAACCCACGGCTCGAGCGTATCTCGATCTGCTCCGTGCAAGGATGCGAGATGCTTGTGTAACTGCTCATCTCGACTTGCAATTTGTCTGCGACTGCGAGGAGAGGTAGAGAGGAGAAAAAGAACTCAGCAGAAACACGCCGATGTGGTACCGATGCACCGAGTAGATGATAGTGCAGTAATACCTAATACGAAGCAGTGGAGATTAGACAGCCTGTACTCCGTACTCCGTGCTGCGTACCGTACCAGGCAATTCGAGTCGGTTGGCCTTGCGCCTGTACCATACGAGTGCTTTAGTACTGTGCGATTTCTCACAGCCCTGGCGGTTTTGGGGGAGGGTAGGCCGACGGGATGAGCCTATCAGACGATGCTGTGATGCCGCATTTCCGTTGAAGTCTGCCTCGATGCGGCCCTCAGTTGCACTCCATGGACGGCACTAGGAAAAGCCAGATGATGGAGATAACGCGGATCTACGGCTGTCGGTGGTGGCAACGATTCCGCCGCGGGTTCTAGTTGTTCACATGTGTATTCCAAATAGAGAGAGAGTGAAAAGAAGAAGCAAAGGCGATCGATGCCTGAGGAGATGAAGCCGCAAAAGTCCTGAACCCTGGATCGAGCAGGTGTGATCGCTGGGCCGTTCCTGAGCTCTGAATCTGGGGTCTTGGCAGCGAGGCTGGAGCCAACGGGATCCGCGGATTCAGCAGTAGAGGCTTGGCCTCCCGCCTTGGCGTCTTGGCTTGGTCTCGATTCCTTGGCAATTTCATGCAGGAAATTTTGCAAAAATCAAAACACCACAAGTGCATCGTGAGATTGGCATCATGGGTACCACAGCATTAGATGGTGGTAGCTACAGTTAACCATTCTCCTTGCTGTATGGCTGCAGTATGTCTCAGCACCACGGCTAATAAGCCCATCCTCCTGCTGGGTGCTTTGGCGTTTAGCCGGTCCCTTATTCTCGTATATGCCACCACGGCCCATGGGAAGAAGAAGTCGTTGAAGCTCAGAAGAGCCTCATATTTCCGCCCCCCTTTTCTTCTCTCTTCTTCTATTCACGTCTCTTCTCTCAAATTCGGAAAACTACTGCACTAATACTAGCAATAGCACTACTGCCTGCCCTAAATCTATCTGACAAGTCATTAATTAGGAGCGGCGGTTTAGCGTCGAATGTAACACACCATGAACCGTCGCTGCATCTGACGGTTCCATTCTGGAGAATTTTCGATGCCTGCCCTGCTTGACCACGGAATTCGGCCTAACATATGGATGAACAGTTACAGGCATGTTACGGACCAACTCCGAAAGAGAATAGATAACAAGTGTTGCTTATGTACCAAAACTTGATTTATACATGTCAGTATTATCGTCTTGTTTCCCCTATTGATGACTAGCTAGGCATGGAGTTTGTTTGTTTCAACGCTTCCAAGTTTCCCCCAGCCAGGATTCAGCACTAAGCCTATTTCTCCTATTTGCCTTGCCAAGCCGGCATCCAAGTTGCCATTTTTCCAGCAACACCATTGCGAGCTTTAGAAGGGTATCGCGAGTTCGACCAGATTAGAGAACACAGCGACCGAATTCCTATCTCTCAAACAGCAGTATTGTGCTGCTCTATCATTTCCGGCCATGTCGCAAGAGATGGACCAGATTCCGACTGAAGCGACCCACTCATACGGTGTTTGTATGTAGATCCGCTTGACACAGTCTCAACAATGCTTGAGCTTCCTTAGCTCTAGGCACGCTTATGGCAGATTACAGGCATCGTTGCCTGGACTACAAATGTAGTTTAGCCACGTAGCTCTTCAGATGACCAACAGCAATCTGCATATGGTCCGGGTAAAGAATGTTGAGCCTCGAAGCTCTCATGCGACTCGATGGTGAATATGGGCGATGCAGACAGATTAGCCTGCATTTCTCAGCCGTGATGATCAAGTCACCAAGGAAATCTCATCGCTCTGGACCCTTTCTCCCAATAACGTAACAAACATCCAGGCCGCTCTGGAGAGGTCATCGGTTACATCACCAGATTTTACAATTTTGATCCGAGACTGTGAAAGGACAAAGCCTCCGCATGAGACCTGAGTGATGCGAACACCGGGATGGAACAGGTTCAGTGCCATGTGGTGGTCTAAATGATTCGCCAACGCTTCCATCAAAGGGTACGACTGTCGTTCTTTATTCTTTAGCCACCCCCACCCGTCGTCCATGTGCGGACCGGCGAGCCTGCGCCGTTCTCGGTCATCGTGTTCCCATGATGGTGTATTCGCAGACGTTTTAGAACTTGTCCTCTTAGATTTCAGCAACGTCTTCCCAGCTCGTAGGAAGCGACGCAGATCCGATGCCGAGATGCATATTTCCATACTCCGTAGTCCAGGAGCAGATGCCTCTTCATCCTCATCATCGTCGTTGTTGCCTAGATCCCCGCTTGAAGGAAGTACAGCTTCTCGGCCCTTGTCTGTTACCGGCGCATTGAACGCTAGAGTCAACACAAGGTCAGACTCTGCTCGGGGCAGTCCAGTTTCTTGGATCCAGCCTTCTAGTACGCCGACCAAGGTTCGAGTGCCCAAGTTCAATTTAGTCACACGGCAGTCGAATGTTGTCGACAGCCATTCTCCGATGACTGCCTTGAGAGGCTGGGGCATTCGAAGGAGCAACAGAGGCAGGCGAAGAAACTGACTGCTGTCAGCCTCGCCAATTTCAGGCTGGTCTATGTCCATGCTCCACATTGAGGCAGCCGGAGTAGTGATAGTCTTTTGTTTTTGTGAGAATCCAGGCAGCAACAGTGCGACATAGGCAGCATTCTCATGCCGCAGCTCGATCCAGAGTCCCTTGGCCTGCTCATCTGACAGCTCGCCCCAGCTCTCGGAACTTTTGTCACCCAGAACATCAGTTGCCTGAAACCAACGAAAAGTCACGGCCTTGAGCGGTCCAACCTGGCCCATTGGCGTGTCCGCGGCCCCGAGCCCAATCTGAACACCGCGAACCACATCGCCGACGAGCGTGTCACGGAGCCGGTGAGCAAGTCGGTCAAGGCGAGCCTGGTCGAGTTTCTGAGCGCCGATATAGAGCGGAGACACGCGGTGAGTTGAGAAAGTCGTGTTGAAGAACTGCGGGACTTGAATTTGAACAGAATCGCTGTCCTGGGCTCGCTCAGATGCAGTTTGTTGTTGAGCTGAAGCGGACCCAGCAGTTTGAGCTTTTTGGCGCGCCATGTCTGGAAGCGCGTCAATGTAGGCAGAATGGTTCAATCTTAGGTGAAGGCTATTCTTAGAGGCGGTTCGTCATTATTCAACGCGTTGCTTGACCATTCATATGAAAAAAGACGGTTCAATGTGAGGTGAGCAAAGGGCAGTTCATTTCATTCACTGGACCAAGATTAAACCAAGGGTGAGTGAGAGATGACTAATCACGTGCACTTCTCATCGACGCAAGATTGAGATTGATCACTTGCTCTTCTACTTGGATTCTTCTCGCACTCTTCAAGAATTACAGTTCCCCATCTTATTTTGATATTAAATAATGCTTTTTTTTTAATCCAGTAACTCTTTCAAAATCCCCTCAGAAAGGCGCATCTTCCCGGTGCATCATCATCCCGACTCTAGGACCGCATCATCATTGCCTTTCATCTCACTAACACATCAGAATGAACACTCTCGGCCAGAAAAGAAAGTGAATGCAAAGGTGATATAAATATGTAATAGCTTGATCTTTCGACTACACTGTTGGTTCACTTTGGTCTCCAAACCTGTTCGTCGCTGGTTAATGATCACTTACCTGAGTGTGTACACGAACAACTCCGAGACGGGCATTAACCGCAATGATGCTGTATTTCGTGCACCATCCCAGCATTGCTGCTTCTTTGTAAGAATATAAGTATCTATATCTGTCTCCTTACCGTTCTATTATCATCACGCTATCCATAAACCAACTCGCAGCTTGTCACCAAATACCACTTCTCACTACTATACAACTCGTCCAACCAACTTCATCATGGCCGCTGAACCTCCCCCAAATGAACCTCCTCCAAATTATCGGTCTGAGGCCCACGATATTTACTTGGGGAAAAACCGCCGGCTTGCCGATCCAGTCTTCTTCCCAGCCTCCATGCGTTCGAAGCATGATATGAAGACAATAGAGGAGGAGCTTGCCCGTGAAATGGAATCGGAGCCCGATGGACCTCGAGAGTTTACGAAAGATGTCATGGTCCTTTGGGGTTGGGGTATATGTACACGATGGCCCCCAGGCGGCCCAGTTCCACGACTCGAAGACTACGAAAAGTCCATGAATGCAATGACTGCTGACGTATACAAGAATTGGCAAGAAATCCAGTCCTTGGTCAGAAACCATGAGGATGCCATCCGCGACTGGATCCTCCGCTTCTCTCTAGGTATAGAGAAACAAGAGACCCGAGATACCAACATATTGTATGCTGGCATACAACAAAGTTGGAAACGCACTGTCAAGACATTCAACGACTGTGCCGACGACATCAGGATGTTTATGAAGCCTGACTCTATCGAATCCGATTTTGAGATTGACGTCCCCAACTATCCTGAGTATGAGAAGACTCGAAGGCTCCCCTTTTCCTTCATGTGCGAACACTTCTTGATGGGGTATCTACATGGTCCAGAAGATGGCCGAGAACACTATGTTGCCCATTATTCCCATCCTTACAACTTTTTCAACAACCTACCAGATGAAGAGGAGCCTGGTATGTGCGAATGTGAGTGCCTGGGCGTTCAATGCAATGATGAGGAGTCACGCGAGTTTTACAAGAAACAACGGATCTTGTTCTTGGCCCCTCACATAGCCTCGTGCGAGTTGCAAGATCCTCATAGTCTACTTTCCTTCATCCACTATCGAGGCCGGCTACATCCTTCAGTGTTTGCAAAAATGGACAACGATATGACCTTCATTGGCAGACGAACTAATCATCTGACAGGCCCCTTGATCCCAAACCGGATGGTCAGCTTCGACGTCTCCGGATCTGGTTCTGAAAATCGGTATCGTCCAAAATTGTGGGAAGGGTGGGCTAGTCGTCCGAATCCTGAAACCTTGGGTGAGAGCAAGGAAGAATACGATCGTCTTTGGCATCAAGGCCAGTTGTTTGGAGCATCCGAAGCTTGGATCATGCTCCAAAGTCAGCGAGCTAATTATCACTACCTTAGGCACCTTCTGGGGTTTATCTGCCGCGAGGAAAAGCTCCCCGTCACGAAGCCCAAATCGCCAGGAGAACAAGAACGCATATTTCGCAGCTCAAGAGCCTCAATAGAAGTAATCAAACAGAGGGCTTTGGCCAATTGGTTCGATTTTACCAAGCAGCAGGCATTCCTCCCTCCGCCGACACAAATTTCCCCAAGATACTTGCAAGATCTAGAATTTAAGATGGAAGTTGCCGAGAAGCATATCCAGGAGCTCTTCAGCGACCCAGGGTACTTCTTTGGCTGTATCCATACACTCAAAGAGCACCATTGGGCAAATATCGAGATACAGGGGGACGAGACAAAGGTCAATGAACGTAGCCCTGCTTCCATATACGTGGAGAAATACGTCGAGGAGGATTACCGGCATATTCTCTATTTTGATCTCATAAGGGGCGTGCTAAGGCGATCAATCTTCGAATTCTACATGTGGCACTCCATCTACATCCGCATTCAGGAATTCCAAGTCACGATGAGAAAATCGTTTGAAGACTATGGCAAAGAAGACGAGTCTGATACAGACGGAACCAAGATGCTCCAGCGGCCTCCAATTTTTCTCTCTGACAAGGCGAAACGTGATCACCCCGTACTGGCAGAAAAATACCTGTCTCTGGTTGTTTTACTGCGGTATGATGCCGTCTTTTTCATCAACGAGTTCCGCAAGAAAGGTATTCATGCTGGCGATCATACAGGGTTTGAAGTGGCTACTGTCGATCCACCCAAGGAGGGAACTCAAAGCCGCCAAAATACCATAGATAAGAAGCACTATAGAGCGCGGAGCCTGTATTGTTGGCCGAAATTCAGGAATCAATGGCTCCGCGTTGACGAATACTCAGCAGATGAGATTCTTCGAATGTTCTTCTTCAACAGCATGGACAACTTCATATCGGATGCTTTGAACTGCACAAACTGCGGCATCACGGAAGCGGCAGGTTATCTCCAAGCAATGTCCCGGGCCCACGATCCGGACAGCACAAAACATATCTTTACAGACTTGATGGACGACACAATCGACAATCTCAACCTACTATCCTCGCTTGCCGACCACCTGGAGTGTTTGTGGCCCGCCATGGACAAAGTCGGCGGCGCAGCCGTGAGGGAGGACGTCCGCCGAGAGTATTATGACTTCGGCTGCAAAGATATCTCCATCAACTTTTTCGATTTTGACGACTTTGACTTTGAAAAGAAAATGCCCGTGAAGCGCTTGAAAAGACTCTTCCTCTTCTTCGATGAACTGCAGGGCTTCAAAGATGAATTAATCTCTATGGGTCATGCCAGAGGCGATCTGAAGAGGTTTGGGGCCTCGCTGCTCTGTAAGTTTATATACCCCCTGAACGACGAAGGGGAGGACTTCAAGGCCAATCAAGAAGCAATCTCCAGACTCGAAAAGGCAATGGGTGTATCTGGATCCGATTACATTTTCAGCGTAAAAGAAACGCCCATTAACCTAGATGAAGAGAATGCAAGCAATGGAGCAAAAGTCCAGCTCGTGGGTCAGCCGTCAAGCTATCGCAACGTCGCGGCTCGTGAGAGGGAGCGCCAACAGCAAAGAGATGCCTTCAACGAAGCGTTACGAGCGAACAGGGATACCATGGCGGAGATGTGCAGGTTCAATCCGCGATGGGCGACGTCACTTCATTCTGCTCTCGAACAATTCCAGATCCCGCCTGCTCTGGTAGACCCTCTGGCCGATGCTTTATCTGACATTTCTCTCCAGCCAATCCCCAATGCTCCCGACGGCCAGCCCAAAGGCATCATTAAGAAGCGCGACTGGGCCACTCTAGAAGCAACCTATAACATTCACGGCAGCGCAAATGCGGCCGTTTCCTACGCTCAACTCAAGCTTGCGATGGTGGCAATGGGGTATAAAGAAGATCCCAGCGGGGGGAGTCACATGAGATTCGTCAGACTGAACGGTAGGTGGCCGCATGATGTGCTGCCAAAGGGTGAGAACGTTATTATTGCGCGAACACACGGAGGGGAGCATGCTGCAGCGGCCAAGGGGAAAGCGATGGACTGGGGAAGGAGATTCTGTGAGAGAGGATTGACATTTGACTTTATTCAACAGTGGTACGTGAAGGGATGAAGGATATTGTTTGATTTATTGTGTGTTTAGTTATTCGCTTTGTTATTTTGGAAGGTTTGTATCTGACTAGGGCAGTGTTTCTTTTTGGTAGCATAGATAGATGCAGGTATGTTCATCTCAACATGTTCATACACAAGCAACAACTCAACGTTAGCAACAATAAAGTCTCAGTTCTCCATCACTTGGCTCGTCATCACATCATGCTTCATCCAATCAAACGTATCGAAAAGCTCAAGACTGAGGTCCAGCTGCATGTCCTCCATCGCTTCAGGCCGCCAACTCATGTTCTCGTTCGCCGCGTTGAGAACGTGATCCAGCACACGCCTCATCACGGCGCTGGCCGTCGCACACAAGTCGCTATTCGGCCTAGACGGGTCAATCCACTCGAGAAAGCCGATGAGGAGGCTGAGATGCTGGATGATGTTGGATCGTGTTATCGAGGGGTTCTTCGGATGACTTCCCTTGAACGTGGGGTTGAGGAGCTCCATGCAAAGGATGCCACCGCTGGGAGTCGCAAAGGCCATGACCTAAAAGCGCCACACAACTGCGTGTAAGTAAAATATGCCTTGCTTGGAAATAAGAGTTGTGGAAAAGGGGGAACTTGTTTGTCTCACCAGCCACTCAAAGTCATTCCTAAAAGGGGCAAAGCGGTCCTTGTGAGTCCAAAACAACAGCGTCAACGAGACAAGCTTAAAGGCAATGAGTAATATTCCGCCTTCGTCTACCTCTCCGTGCTTCGATAGCATCCTCTCAATAAGGAATAGGTTTTGCAGCTGCTCTAGCTGCAGCAATATTCGCGCAAAGATCATATTCACGTTAGAATCGGGATCGGCAAAATCAGCGGGATTGTAGGCTAAAGACGCAGGGAATTCCTTCACGGCCTCAACGTGCCGGTCCTTGAGATCCCTGCAAAACATGAGTATAGGTCAGCGGGGCTGGACGGGATAGAAGTGCGAGTACCGAGGGGAGTGTGTGTGTGTTTGCCTACCGAAGAAGAGCGCCGGCAACTTTCTGTCTGGCTTTGCCTATTCCAATCTCAACCAACTCGTCTTGTATAAGCGCAATGATGTATCTCGCTCGGGTGAAAGTAGCAGAATACATCTTCCCGCTCGTATTCCATCCGTTCTCATCCAGTGATTTCACAGCCTCCCTGAGAGCCTCTCCCCCCTTGAGCAGATCTTCATCCCGCAAGTCCAGGGGAAGGGGTGTAAACGCATAACGATGAGAGAGTCTCGGTGGCCGACCCGTGAACAACACTGCGTGCTTTTCCCCGACAAACATCTGCGCGAAAAGGCGCCGTCGAGACTCAGAGGCCAATGACGGCACGTACGATGGAGAATTCGACTCGGCATGCATCCCAAGGAATGTCGCCAAAGCCACCGACTCTGCTCCGCTCCTCCATGTGGAATAGCCTGCTCTGTCAGCTGCCTGCTTGCACCGTATATCGGAGGTTTGGAGTCATAAATCACAATAGCAATATAAAGGAGTCCACTTACTAGCATCTCCCGCGTGGATGGATTCCAGCGTGCTTCGCCGCTGTGCAAGCTGAGCTAACAGGCTGTTCGCCGACGCAAATCTCCTGCTCAAGTCCATGCAAAGACCGAGGCAGACGCGAGATATCTCTAGCCATTCCTCTTTTGCTGAAGCGTTGTCGAATCCTTCCTGAGATCTGCTGATGTACGAAAAGGATAGTTCACCGTAGCCAAAGATGAGCCCGAGTGACTCCCACCTCAAGTTGGGCCCCGTAAATTGACCGATCCATTTCTCAGGATCTGGTTCACCCTCTATGAATGGCTTGGTGGTGTTATCGCTCAAGAAAACTGCAATGTCTTCTAGTTGTGAATCCACGCGGCAATTTCCGAGATATGAACCGAACCTTTCGTGTATATCCGAGAGCACACGTTGTGCCGTCACCCTAAGCCAACCATCTCGGAAGAACGGAGAGTCCTTGATAATCTCGAATTGGCCAGTATTTGGGGATGGGATACCTCTAAGCACAACAAGGCACATCTCTTTTGTTGGCGAGCAGAGGTACCTTGGAATTTGATCGGGGTTCTGTCTTAGCCTGGTGTTTGTTGGCTGGGGCAACCATGCGTGAAACCCCTGAAGCATGGAAAGACTATTCTCGGTCTCCTCAAAGACTGACGAGTAACTCGTGAATCCCAGGTACCCCGATGCCTGGTCCAGAGGCGTAGATGCCCTATCCGACGGAAGATGACCCCCTGGAGTCGTCGTCACCGAAGGAGCGAAGTCATGGTTGATTGATTGGTGACGGTGTCCATTAGGATCAACTGGTGATTCAATGGAATAGACGCGATGATGAGTTTCCAGGGGCGATGACGACACCTTTGTGCTGCTACCGTGAATATCAATGTGAGCTTGCCGCCGGAACTCTGCACGGCGAAGAGCTCGGTCGTCCTCGGCGGACCCAAGCCGATGACCCGGCGACGGACCGGCCGTCCTCGGAGCTCCATGCTGGTTCACGGGAGCGCGTATTGTTGCCTGATTCGATAACGGCCGCTTCCTAGGGACTGAAGAGGTATAGACACACTCTGCTTCTTGCCCTCTGTCAATGCATCGCTTACAAACAGGTTGTCGGTGGTCACAAGCCACTTTCCGGGATCTGCAGTTGTCACAAGCCACAGGACGCCCATTGGGTCTGCGGAGTGACATCGGAGGCGATGCTGACAACGCAGCCATTTAGCCCGGGGGTTATATATGTCGAGCGAAGAGTTCTTTAATGCACGATATCCGTTTTCGGGAGAGATTGTGCTGAAAAAAGCAACAAAGTCGCGAGTATGAAGGTCATTCAAGAAGTCGGATCTCCTAGCCGGCTTCGGGCTCGGTCTCGGCTGGAGAAAACCAGTCAGCTCGGAAACACTAGTCTCGAGTTTAGCCAGTACGCGCCATAACAAGGGCGTGATGAGTGGATCAATATAGTGACGCCGAGCCAATCGGGAAGATAATGGCCCTATGATGACCTCCGGTCGACTTATACGACAAGTCCGGGGGCTATGATTATTCGAGTAAGATACCAAATATGCTTTGTGATGGACGGTAGATGACTCAGGAGTCGGTATGGTCAAGCCGAGCTTGCGTGGCTTGTAGGAATCCACACGTGTGAGAATTCCTGGAGTCCGGTGCTCAATAAGGTTTCTTAAACGAGCTGACTGGATTTATCTGGGCGTATAGATGTGTATATATATAGACTTAGGCCTTCCTCTTCCACTGATTCCGATCTCATCAACAAGTAGCAACATAAGCTTACATTTAAACCATCGAACAAGCTTTCACGATTATTCAAAGTCTGAACCTTACCGAAACACCTCTTCGATATCTCACACATCCACTCCACATCGACAACATAAATATACATACACAATTCTCTTTTAAATAAATCGACATCTCAGCAGTCACAACAACACGGGGAAATTCATACATCACCTTCAACAATCATACGAATTTACCAACCTTACGACTACCACACAAATCTGAACAACATGCCTCTCCGACTCTCATCAAAGAAATCGACTCCTGTCGCTTCCAAGCCCGAAGCAATGTCGTCCGAAGTGACCTTGGTCAGCGAGTCAAATACAATGTCCGAAAAAGGAGCCGCAGCTGGTAAATGCCCCGATTTCCATGCCTAGATGATCCATGGCAACAAGACTTACACCGATGTTTTCATAGGTCCCTCCAACAAAGAAAAGAAAATGACTTGGAAGGAAGCCCAGGAAGCTTGCAGGAAGGAGCAGAGCTGGACAATTCTGGTGAGTAGGCTGCTGATTTATCCATGCTAATACATCCTACAGAATGCTAACACGCTATACAGGCGCAACACTATGCCCTTCGTTAAATATAGCACAACGCGATTCAGACTCACCGAAAGACGATGCTTTTTTCATCCGTTTACAACTGTTTCATTATGACTTACGATGGTTGCGCCTTTGATTTGATTTGGAGATGGACGCAATTGCCCTACACAGTTCTGCTATATAATATGGAGGATGACTGCACTTGTGTGGGAAACCCTTGACCGAAATAGCTAGAATAGATACCCTTGGGAGATTTAGAAAAGTTCTTTTGTTTTATTTTAATCGTGTTCTCAAACTCTTTTATTTCATTTTAATCTTGCTATCAATTACCTAGTGAGCGCAATACTGTTGCTTCATTTAACCCAACATGTAGTACCAAAAAAACGCTGTCTCGTCCTTATTCTGCGCGATGCCTTTGTACAAATACTCATCATACCCTCCAAACTTGAATCCGTATTGCCTATAGAAATAGCATGCGGCAACGTTGTTTGATTGAGATTCTAGCCGAATACCAGCAACTCCCAGCTGGCGAGCCCACTCAACCACTTTATCCAGTAGCTTTCTACCGTAACCATGTCCTCGTATGCTCACATCCAGCACGATGAAGCGAACCTCAACCATGTTATTCCAAGACTTTGCTGCATGTACGTATCCGTAAACTCTTTCATCCTCTACTACGGTGAAGAGAACACTATCGGGCTCTTTGATATTCTCAAACTCAGACTCATCAAACCCGAAATCTTTTTTTGTAACGGCAATCGGATTCGCGGTAATCTCTGCACCCATGGCAAGGGCTTCGTAGGGTTTGGCCACTTCGGCGGATATCTCAAAGGAGAAGTCTCTGCCCGAAACGTCATCCTTTGTAAGTCTAGTGACTCGTCGTATTTCCATAGCGTGAACACGATGCGACTTGTTTGAATAAGCTTAAAATTTGAACGGTTTGATTCTGTGAATTTGGAGTACCAGGTTCCATTCATCAATGAGCTACGTGTACCAACAGCTGTGTATGTAGACTCGCTCATGCATGGGTAGCTTGGCTGGCTAGCCGCAAATAGGCGTATAATGAACTACTTTCTGCGCCAACGGTGAGTGACTCAGACCGAGCTGGGTATTACTTCTAAAACCAGAACTCCGATCCCACATTCGTTTCATTCATCATGAAGAGCTGGATTTTGCATCGCCAAGATGAAATTTTATATACCTAAGTATTGCTGGTATCCGAGAGTCCAGATTGTGATTCGGACTGAGGCTCGGATACAACTAAAGTCAAACCGAGAGATTAAAATTCCGTGATACCCACAGCCGGGCGCATATTATGGAGATTCCGAGATTTCAGTAGGCCAAACAAAAATCGATCTCGTTTATTCTCTTTTACTCTTTATTGTTTAGATCGGCAGGGCGGATCTCTTAGTCTATTACATGTACTGCTCGGACTCGGTGCAAGCCTCTTGTAAGTGTGAATCGGAAGGATTTTGGCTACTTACTCGTGGGCCACTAGACCAGGCCACTAATAAGATCATTGGAAACCGAAATGACATACATAAGAAATAATTGATTGACATTCTTTGATTGATTTTTATCTTATTTTTCTATTCATTTATGAGCCTGAAGTTGAACCACCCCGTAGCAGCTCCTGAAATACTCGTGCTGAGAGATGAAAGACCGTGGCGGGGCCGTTCCGCAGAGTGGGGCGCGCCAACAACAAAATTCCGCGCCTTGACGGAGCTATCTTATCGCCAACAGAAAAAAAAAAACTTACACTACCTTATTGCTGCGAGTGTCTGTGATATCGCTGAAAGCGCATTTCCATTCGTTCAACACCACAGCCACATATTACCGATCCAATGGGTCCTTCACTCCCCTCACGGAAGCGGAAAGAAGTTTCCGAGGTTGTCGAGTCCGACGACGAATTCGACGGCGCTGAGCTCGAGGGCATCTTGTCGCAGAGCGAAGACGACGACGACGATGTCGAAGATTCGCAATCAGAAGGCGAAGAGCCCGAACTCGACGAGGACGAAGACGAGGATGAGGACGAAGATGAAGAGGATGATGTGCGAAGCGGCGACGAAGAGGGCGAGGGAATCAATGGCGAGTCCAATTCCAAGACCAAGCCAGACGTCGACGGTGAAGCAGCAGACGATGAACCCAACTACAGAGTCGTCAAGGACGCCAATGGAGGCGTGCGCTACGAGTACGCAGAGATAGATCCAGTCTACGACAGCGACGACTCGGATGCCCAGGGCCCGGTCAACACCATTGGCAACATTCCGCTCTCCTTCTATGACTCCTACCCGCACATTGGATACGACATCAATGGCAAGAAAATCATGCGGCCCGCCACTGGCGAGGCTCTCGATGCCCTGCTGGACAGCATTGAGCTCCCTAAGGGCTGGACTGGTTTGACCGACCCCGAGACGGGCAAGCCGCTGAACCTCAGCCAGGAGGAACTGGAGCTTTTGAAGAAACTGCAGATGAACGAAGTCCCCAGCGACGACTACGATCCCTACCCAGTATGTCTTTCTCATCCATTACTAGGCTCGCATGAGCGGCAGCTAACACAGTCTCACGCAGGACATGATCCCCTACTTCACCAGCATCGAGGAGAAGATGCCCCTCAGCGCCGCCCCAGAACCTAAGCGACGATTCGTCCCCTCAAAACACGAAGCCAAGAGGATAGCCAAGCTGGTGCGCGCCATCAAGGAGGGCAAGATTCTGCCCTACAGGCCGCCCGAGCCGGAGACGGAACAGGAGGACAAGTACTACGACATCTGGGCCAACGAGGAGCCCCAGGAACGACATGTGATGCACATTCCCGCGCCCAAGCTCGCGCCTCCAGGCTACGACCTCAGCTACAACCCTCCGCCCGAGTACCTGCCCACCGCGGAGGAGAAGGACAACTGGGAGAAGCTCGACCCGGAGGAGAGGGAGAAGGAGTACCTGCCGAGCAAGTTTGACGCCCTGCGCAAGGTGCCCGCGTACGGCGAGTTCGTCAAGGAGCGGTTCGAGCGCTGCCTCGACCTCTACCTCGCGCCGCGGGTGCGCAAGAACAGGCTCAACATCGACCCCAGCTCGCTGCTGCCCAAGCTGCCTCGCCCCGAGGAGCTGCGGCCGTTCCCGACCGTGTGCCAGACCATCTTCAAGGGCCACACGAGCCGCGTGCGCACCGTCGCCTTCAGCCCGGACGGCGAGTGGATCGCCTCCGGCAGCGACGACGGCACCGTCCGCATCTGGGCGCTCAACGGCCACCAGGAATGGAGCGCCCAGCTCAGCTCCGCCGACGAGCCGGAGCCCGTCAACATGGTGCGCTGGCGGCCCAGCAAGGACACCTTCATCCTGGCCGCCGCCGCGGGCGAGGACCTCTTCTTCATCGCCCCGCCCATCGTCAGCGATGCCACCGAGCAAGCCAGCCGCGACGTCCTCGACGCCGGCTTCGGCTACGCAACCAACGGCTCTTCCGCCGCCGCCGCTACAACCACCGCCGACGGCGCCAAGAAGGAACCCCCAGCCAAGTGGTCTCGCCCCAGCGCGTCCCTCGTCGCAAAGGGCGTGCTCCTCAAGTTCGCCGTCCGCTCCGCCATCAAGACCATCAACTGGCACCGCCGCGGCGACTTCCTCTGCACCGTCTCCCCCACCGGCCAGCGCAGCTCCGTCATCATCCACACGCTCTCCAAGCACCTCAGCCAGGTCCCCTTCCGCAAGCTCCCCGGCCTCGCCCAGACGGCCCAGTTCCACCCGTCGCGCCCCTACTTCTTCGTCGCCACCCAGCGCATGATCCGCTGCTACGACCTGCAGCGCCAGGAGCTCGTGAAAGTCATCCAGCCGGGCGCCCGCTGGATCTCCTCCATCGACATCCACCCGGGCGGCGACAACCTCATCGTCGGCTCCTACGACCGCCGCCTGCTCTGGCACGACCTCGACCTGTCCAACCGCCCCTACAAGACCATGCGCTTCCACCCGGAGGCCATCCGCGCCGTCAAGTTCCACCGCGGCCTGCCCCTCTTCGCCGACGCCAGCGACGACGGCTCCCTGCAAATCTTCCACGGAAAGGTCGTCGGCGACCTCATGGAGAACGCCACCATTGTCCCCGTCAAGATGCTCAGGGGCCACAAGGTCGAGAAGAAGCTGGGTGTCATGGACGTCGACTGGCATCCAAAGCACCCCTGGATTGTCAGTGCCGGTGCCGACATGACGTGCAGACTATGGGCTTAAAGGAGAGGGAAAAGAATAATGGAGAATATCATCATTGTTTGTTATATAGTTTGGGTTGCAATGCGGTAATAAAAGTGCATAGATTTGCTATCATGTTTAAAAAGGGGGTTCCATGTGCTTGTTGATGTTTGTGTGTACATTGTGTGCAAGAATGTGAGTCAAACTACTACACCAGTATTATGGCACGTCTCTGTCATATCACTTCCATCATAAGCGTTGGCCCAAGTAGTGAATAATTGTTTACATCTCTACTTACAATCGAGTTGTTGAATGCCACTTGAGTGAATGCTCTTAAGTATAAAAGGAATGTAAACGATTCGTATTACCATAACATCAAACTGAATTCCATTCATCATTGGCGGTCCTCAACTGCCTTTTGTGCCAAACCTATCCTCCCCCTAATTCATGAAAAAAAGAAAAAAGAAAAGAGCAAGTTCCGTGCTATCTCTCTACATCGTACACTTGACGCACCACATCCACTGTGGCCATCTCGCCTTTCCTTGCATTCCCTCTCCAGCAAATGTAAACGTGCGTTTCTAAAACGCTTTACAATTCCTTTCGAAGCTTCTCGCCCTTCTTCTTGGCTTCAGCCTCCGCCTTGGCAGCCTCCTCTCTAGCGACCTCACTGCCAATGTGCAGCTGATCGGCGACCCATCTCCATGTATCCCTGGCGGTTTCTCCGATCTTAGCAAAGACAGTGCCTGAAGGAGAAGAGGATCCATATCTAAAGTAGGTAGCTTGCTTTCGTGCCTCGGCTCTGAGTTCGTCAATCTTGGATCCCTGGGGAACGGGAACTCCGTAGCTGTCGAGATAGTTCTTCAGCTCGCTCTCCGACCACGTGTCGAAGGCGTTGTGCTTAGCGGCAGCCGTCACAGAGGCAAGGTAGCTAGTGGCAGAGGCATATTGGGCACCGCCAGCAGTTGAAGCAGAGGAGTAGGCTGATTGGGCAGCGCTAACAAGGTCCTCGCGGGTGGCGTCCTTCTTCTTGGCGGCGGCCTTTGCGGCAGCATTACCGTTCTTGATGAGATAGTTCTTCAGGTTGTCATAGCTGTAGTCATCAAAGTTCCACGCCTGCCAGCCAGTGGAGGCTTTGTGTGCGTGCTTTCGAACAAGAGCTCGGAGCTCATCAGACTTGCTGGCCTGGGGAACAGGGATACCGCGGGCATCAAGATACGACTTGAGCCGGCTATCCGACCACTTGTTGACAGCCTGGTTGAAAGCATCCTGGGCGGCAAGTGAAGCGCTGTCAGTCGCCCTGGCATATTGATTCTGAGCGTTGGAGGTAGCAGCACCAAAGTAAGCCTTGGCGCTAGCACCAACGGTATCACCGAGAATATCAGCGCGGTGCTTCCGAACGAGGGCTCGAAGTTCATTGAGTTTGGTGCCTTGGGGGACAGGGATTCCATTCTTGTCGCAAAACTCCTTGAGCTGAGACTCGCCCCAGGCGTCAATAATTGTGTCAGTGAGGTATGTGTAGGCAGCTTGAATCTTGGCGGCAGCACTATCAGCCTCGTTCTGGGCCCTGAGATAGGCAAGGCGAGAGTTGCGGCGAACCGAAGCAATCAGCTTGTCTCGGTCAGTAGGCTGGGGAGCAGGGAAGCCGTGGGTGTCAAGCCACTCCTTCAGATCAGACGTGGTCCAGGTAGAGTACAGCCAGTCGCCAGGATAGGCAGCGGTTTCACCGGCCTTTTCCGCGAGAGTTGCATATCCCTCGCGGGCTTTCTGAAGCAGAGTATCACGAGTACGCGGTTGAGGCACTGCAAGTCGAAGCCAATGTTAGCACATGTTCATACTGTCTCGGCTGCTATTGGTGATGGTGATTGCATACCTGGAATGCCATTCTTATCACAGAAAGACTTGAGCTGAGAATCGGTCCAGGTATCAAGAATCCAATCCTTGACACTGGTCCATGCTGAGTTGGCAGAGTCTTCGGTTTCATACCAGTTGGCCTTGACCTGGGAGACCAGGCTGTCCTTGTTCTTCTGAGCATCCTTGGCCACATCACTGCCTTTGGATTGCAGATATGCGCTTAGCTGGGAGACATCCCAGCTATTGTACGGCTCCACAACATAGCTGTTCCAGTTCTTGGAAACGAGATCCTCCAGATCCTTGCGGTCAGCTGCAGACGGGTAGGGGATGTTCTGGTCGGAGAGCCATCGCTCAAGCTCCGTCTCGTGCCACTTGTTGTAGACTGCGTCGCCTATTGTCAGCTTAGAGTCAGACGCAAATCCATCAACGCGAATCGTATCGTTAACAAAAACTTACCTGTCTTGGAGCCGGGGAACCAGTTGCTGGCAGCAGCTCCCGATACGGCGAGCCCCACGATTAGGACGTCTCGAAGGCGCCACATGATGCAACCCAGTGAAACTTTGAGGTGTCCACAATGTGTGATGAGTTTATTCGCAGCTCAACTGCACACGCGTTCTGCTGGTGTTGATATTCCGAGGGTTGAAAGGGTTATAGGTGTTGATCGTATGTTGTATCAAAGGGAAGAAGGAAGAGAGAGAAAACAGAGAAAAGATCGAGTTGAAGAACAATGACGTTAATAAGAGGGTGAATGGTGGAATCTCAAGGTTCTGCCAGCTGTAAGAGCAAAAGATGAGGTAATGCCAGACACTTCCATCACGTCACTTCCATGACACAAAGCTCCACGAAGGCACATTCACAAGCTTTTGGCAACCGCAAGTACCGTCACCACGTGTGTACATGCCAATTGCGCTTCTTGTGGCTGCGCAAACGCGTACCCAACGGCACATTATACATGTTTGACTCACACTAAGCTTTCCCTGAATTGTCTGCTTGCAAGATCGAGGTTGAGATCGAGATAATCCGGGCCAGTTAGCGTCCAAGAGCTTGACTTCTATCGCGATCACAATGACGTAGTGGTAGCTTGCTCTGCGGTGTGGGGAAACAAAGACGGAAGCGACAAGGAGAAAACGGTCCGGGATCAGCTCCGCCACTGTGTGTGTAACTGCTACCCTGGACAAGGACGGGGATTCACAAACAGGTTGGAAGTGGTTGGTTTAAGGTTAAAAAACATGGATATTAATGGTTGGCTTTTTATGTAAGGGGAGATGGCCTAAAAGATCATGTTGTACATGAGATTGCATGTGTTTCAACACCATGCAACACTGTCGTGTTTACAAACCGGCCCCGTACCGGCGTCTCATTACAATGGCGTCGCTCTATATTAGTACTGAGCATATACGCAATACTGCACGCAACACAAGGAATCTGACATGAATGACACTCGTCAATTGGTTTCGCAATACTCTATTCGCTTTGCTAAAGAGGCAGCCGTCTCTAATCTACTGAGAACAACATGCCTCCGCCAGGAATATCGTCACATGCTTCCTCCCAGGCTTTGACTTTTTGTCCCTCTATGCCAATTACCACGCCCTTATCAGACGCCAGCCGCCCAGAGCATCCTTGTGTGCAAGCACAGCACCAGACATGCTTTACCATCCCATGATTCTCTGCCGCAAGTATGAAAAGTAGATTATGCGTAAAAGTTGACAGTCTGGAGCGATGAACGTCAGTAATTTGCAACAATGAAATATCGACAAGGAGCTCTCGTGGTGTGAGGGGAACAACTTACATCCTTCTTCTTGGCCTGCACCTCAGCAATGGCGTCAACATAGTGCTCGTGGCCAATCTGGTTCTTCCCTGATCGCAGGGCAATCATGCCGGCCTCAACGCAGACGGCCTTCAGCATGGCACCACCAAACTCATCCGTGCTTCGGGCCAGTTCGCCCCAGTTGACTCCGGGGTCAACCTTCATCTTGCGTGAGTGAATCTTGAGAATCTGTGCTCGGGCCTCCTCGTTCGGCAGAGGAAACTCAATCTTTCGGTCCAGACGGCCAGATCGTAGCAGTGCAGGGTCGAGCACGTCGACTCGGTTGGTGGCGGCCAAAACCTTGATGCGGTCGTCGGATGCAAAGCCATCAAGCTGGTTAAGCAGCTCCAACATGGTTCGCTGGACTTCTCGATCACCGCTCTTCTCGCTGTCGAATCGCTTGGTGCCGACAGCATCAAGCTCGTCAATGAAGATGATTGCGGGGGCCTTTTCCTTTGCTAGGGCGAAACAGTCGCGAACAAGCTTAGCACCATCACCGATAAACATTTGCACAAGCTGAGGTCCTGCAAGCTTGAGAAAAGTTGCTTCTGTCTGAGCAGCGCAGGCTCTGGCCATTAGAGTCTTTCCGGTACCGGGGGGGCCGTACATCAGAGCGCCTAATGATTCGGGCTAATTAGTATCATATCGAAAAGGAGCAGACTTGTAAATAAAAGCTTCCTTGACAAGTCGTACCTTTGGGTGCTTTGATGCCAATCTTCTTGAACCTTTCCGCCTCCTTCATGGGCCAGACAATAGCCTCCACCAGCTCCTCAATCTGCTTGTCTAGACCTCCAACATCGGTGTACTGTTCTGTTGGCTTCTCGTCAACCTCCATAGCCTTGACTCGGCTGTCATACTCGGCGGGCAGTGTGTCCAAAACGAGGTATGAGTCTTTGTTTACACCAATCAGGTCACCAGGCTTGAGCTTGTCCGAGTCAACGAGACCGATCAGCGGCAGAAAGATCGTCTGTCTCGTGGAGGTCTTGATGACGGCTGACTTGCCCACTCGCGTGGCATCGAGATCGATGTTGGCTCCCTCCTCAGAAGATTCTGCAGTGGGATCTAGGTCTAGCAGCTCGACAACATTTCCGACGAGATAAGGCAGTTGCCTGCACGCATCCATCACGGGTTAGCCACATGACAAATCGATTGAGGGCGAAGCAAGCAACGGAGCCAGCTCCCCCATGTTTTGCATGCTCCTCAGAGGACTTGCCTGTTGTTTGCGATCTTATCCATGTTTTCTTTAATCTTCTCGCCCATGGCGGCCTTCTCGTGTGTTAACCTCGAAAGCTCGCTCTTCATGATCCGAGAGTCGTTTTCGAGTAATCGCTTTCGGGTCTGGATGTCTTGTGTGCTCAGGCTGAGGATTTCGTCATCGAGAATGTCGTCCTTCTCCTCCGCATCTTTCATCTCGTCGTCTCCATCGGTAACGGTGGCCTTCTTGCCATTGTTTCCTCTTCTCTTCTCCTCCTTCTCCCGGCGGTCGAGATCATCGAGCTCTTCGAGGGTCGACATGGTGGCAGCAGGCCCTCAGCTGGAACTGAGTCTAAGCTGGATAGATCGGCGGTTGCGAGAGTATTGAGGGTATGGACAGGGGAGTCGTGCAAAGGAAGGATTGGAAATACAAGTAAACAATGGATATATCGGGGTTGGCGCTGGTAGAATGCAGTAGAAGGAGTGTGGCTCCGGTAGTTGCTGGCCAGCTTACAGGTTGAAGCTGCAGGGCAGCAAGCAAGTCGAGTCGCGCGCAATCAGTCTGGGTGCCTGGTAGCAATATGCGGCGAAGTACTGCAGGGTACCTGCTGGGGGCTATTCAAGAGTCAGCTGCGCATTCGAGTGCCCCTCTGTACTTGCAGGTACTTTGATGACAATTTCAGCCTCGGAGCGGCGGCTAATTGATCCGAGACCAGCCCATTCGGGTGGGACTTTGAAAGTTCAATGTTCGCATGTCAAGATTCTGGTCGAAATCGAGTCGTCAGTCGACCCAGATCTACACAAGTAGGCGTTCCTCGCCATAATCTGTCTCGATTGCATGCAGAAGCTGATCAGCGCAGAATGACCAGAATACTAAGCCGGGCGGCTCAGCCGTGCCTGCGACGGCTCAGCGTAGAAGCGACACACGTGCGAGGGGCTTTTGCTCACAACTTCTCGACATCAGATGCTCAACATGCATCGCCCGGCCTGCGAGCCGTCCCCGAAGGCGCCCAGCCGCCAATTGACTTTGCTCCCGTTACGAAACCGCCCAGCGCTCGACCAATTGATACCCGAAAGAGTCAGATGATCCGAACCTATACTTCACTCCTCCGCACCACGCCCCTCATCCTGTTCTTCCAACACAGCAATCTCACAGCAGTGGAATGGGCTGCCGTAAGAAGAGAGTTGAAAAAGGCCCTGGATGGAGTTGCACCCATGACCGCCGCGCCGGGCGCCGAACCTCTGGACTTGTCTCCAAGAGTACAGCTGCAAGTGTTGAGGACCAACATGCTGAACGTAGCGCTGAAGCTGGTGGAATTCTACAATCCCGAGGTCGCGGCCTCATCGACATCTACGAAGCGAACGTCCAAGGGCCCCATTGTTCACGATCTGTCCGAGGCTGCTTACGAGCAAGTCAAGAACGCCGAAATCTCACCGGAGTCCGCCTATGCCCAGATTGAGCCTCTCATGGTTGGCCCCTTGGCCGGCCTCATCATTCCTGCCGTGTCTCCAGCGCACGTCGCAGCGGCTCTGAGCGTCCTTGCTCCGGTCCCCGGAAAATTCCCTGCGCCTACACGAAAGAAGAACCCCGGATACTACGATCCCATTTTCCAGAACGGCCTTGCGAAGCTGATGCTGATAGGAGGACGCATCGAAGGCAAAGTCTTTGATCAAGCTGGCGTCCACTGGGTCGGTGGTATTGAAGGCGGCATCGACGGTCTCCGCGCCCAGCTCGTGGCTATTCTGCAAGGTGCTGGCTTGGGCATCACATCTACACTGGAGGGTGGCAGCCGCAGCCTGTGGCTGGCTTTGGAGGGACGAAAGGAGCAGCTGGAGGGAGAGTCAAAGGGAGAGTCAAAAGGAGAGGCGCCTACATCTTCTTAGATGTGTGTATGATGGAAACGAACAAGACTAAAAAAGAGAAAAAGAAAGACAGCGGTTTGGATATAGGGCTGTAAAAAAGTATTATACGTGTACACTATGGAGGATGTATTCATAGAAATGAGCAAAAAAAGCCATTGAAACATGTGTGTGTTTTTATCTGAATTGCGAATGTAGATTGAGATCATAGACATTCCAATATTTGTTGTTTCTTTTACTCGAGAGGTTTCATGGACGCCGGGATGAGCTCCAAATAAGATTCTCACCCGGGAATACATACTTTAGTGTCTATCTCTTCACTCTTGATTATAATACACTTATAAGCCCTCTATTCCATGTAAGCCGGCCTCAATGTATGTAATCGCCAATGCTCCATACCAAATCCCACTTGAAGCTAGGCCCTATCCCACCCCCAAAAATCCCCACCAACAAATCACCTCCAGCGCCCATCAAGCTCTGTAAGCTATCCATGGATAGCTGTAGCTCATCCCAGACCCGCCGTTTTAGGTAGCAGCTCGACCCTTGCACCCCGAAAAAACATCCAATCGCAACAGGCTCATGTGATGCCCTTGCCCAAAACCAACCTCCACTCTAAACAGCATGCATATGCATTCGTCTCTCTTCTCGTGTCCCTCTCCTCCAGAAAAGGCATCTGTGCCCTCGCCGTTCTCGCAAAAACCCTCACTCGACAGGTCTTCCACAGAATCGCATGCCTCAATAATAGCAGCAGCATCGTTCTAGCCATTCATCTTGTCTTTCCCTTATTCGCTCCTCTCCGCCTCCTCTCGACATACATATCTCTCCTCTCCCTTCAAAACACCACACCAACGAACATCACCAAACCAAACCACACCAACAACCATGGACTTCGCACCCTACCAATCCTCGCCCCCCGAGCACGCCCGCTCCCCAATCTCCTCCCCCCGCGCCTCCGCCGACATCTCCCGCCGCCCCTTCTCCCCCTCCGCAATCGCCTCCTCCGCCCGCAGCCCGCCTCCCCTCCAACACCCTCAACCCCAGCGCGCCTGGAGCGGCGACCTCGACGGCGCCGCCAGCGCCCACGGCGCATTGTCCGGCAGCGGCCTCTGGGGGTTCGGCAGCGGTAGTGCTGGAGGGGGGACGCCCATGCCCGGCGCATATCCCGCCGAGATCAGCGAGTTCGATACGAGTCTGGGCTTGAGGCTGGATTACGAGGCCTGTTTGGCGTATTTGGCGTTTCCGCCTGTTGGGGCTGTTATACTCTTGATTTTGGAGAGGAATAGCGACTACGTCAGGTATGTATATGTGTATATGCTGCTGTGTTTGTTCTGATCTTTGGGAGAGCGCATTGAAACTAACACTGAGTCTGTAGATTCCACGCCTGGCAGTCTGCCCTCCTCTTCACAGCCGTCATGGTCTTCCACGTCCTATTATCTTGGTCTTCGTTCCTAAGCTGGATCATCTTCATCGCCGACCTTGTCCTGATCGGATTCCTCTCCTTCAAAGCATATCAAGACGCAGAGATACTAGACAGGTCAGTATTCCACCCGATCAACATCAAACAATAACCCCAAGACATATAAGCTAACGATCCAATTCACAGGTTCGAGGTTCCCTTCTTCGGAAGGATAGCTAGCAGATTCCTAGACGACGAGTAGAGCATTGCGTACACATTTCCTTTTCTTCTGGTCTGGCGGTTCGGTATGGTTCGGCTGGTTTTGGTTTTTGGCTCTCATTGTATTGATGTCATTGGACCCTGTTTTGATACACGTTCTGTCCCTACTTATACCCCTTCCTCAAGGTCTCTCCAGCTGAGCATGGCCCAATTGAATTGCCCCGTCATATTTCTTATCCCTCCTTGCATATAAATATGTTGAGACGTTTCGAGGGTCCTCATAATTACACCGTTTGCCCTTCACGGGACAAAGTGCTACCTTTTACATGAACATGTATATAAAGTACTTCTAGGCTCGCTCAGTTGAGTGGGTATACATACGGTATAAAGCACATCATCATGTCAATTCGGCATACATTTGCCGTTTTCTATCATTCTTCTTTTTTCCTTGTTCCACTTCAAAACGCCTGCCTCAATGATACAGCTATGCTCATCCTCCCTCACCGATATGTAACGCCCTTGACCTGTCCCTTGAGCGTCGGTTTATCGGCAAAGACCACTTCCTGAATCCCCTCGTTACCGGCGCCAACTTCCAACCACTTGGACAGCAAATCGTTGCTCTCCTTGGGCTTCACCGCAGGATCTCGCGTTCCTACCGTGATGTGCGCAACCTTATTCACGCATTCCCACTTGTTCTCCTCATCGAAAAGACGGACAACAATAGCCATGATACGGTCATCAAAAACAACCTATCAAAAAACGTTAGTTATATGGACCTGAGTTTCACGATGATATATATCAATTTACCCGTTCGAGTAACACGTCGCATCCGCCCATGATAGCATCACCACCACCTGCAGCATCATGAAGCTCGGTATACCGTTTCCACAGCTCCGGGTACTGGGCCGCCGTCGCCTTGTGCATCAGCGTGACGTGGAACTGGCGCTGCACTCTTCTTGTATTCTTGAGCTGCCAGAAGAATCGCGATATTTCTGGACCAACCCCCTTGAATGCCTTGTCAAGGACCCTGTCAATCTGATCTGTTCCCACACGCACAGACATGTACTCGAGCCCCTTCTTCTTTGGCTGTGCCTGCTGCTGCTGTCGCTGTCCTTGCTTGGCGTCTTTCTTGCCACCTCTATCGGGAATGGTATGTTTAAAGTCGGGGGTGTAGCTAAGCGCATACTCCATGGCCTCGTCGAGTTTCTCAGGGCTTGGCACTTCCTTGAGTACGTTTGGCAGAGACAGATGAAGTTCATTGACAAGGGTTTCCAGGTTCACTCTGCTGCCAGCCGTGGGATCCAGATCAATGACCAGGTCGAAGCCTGCGTCCGGGGGAGAATTGGGGTTGCATTCCTCAAATCGCTTGATAAATCCCTCCATGACGTCCAAATATTTATCCTTATCAGTCGCCGCATGGATCGTCTGGTGGTTATCTCCTCGTTCAATGACACGATCTTGAGTGATCCGGCGGATCTCATCAATTGTCTCTTCATCGTGTCGGAAATTCAAGCATACGATTCGTGCTTCCACATTCTGTGCCTTGACATCACCGATAAGCTGCTTTCTCTCATGCCTCTGTGCATTGTTTCGGTCTGCATAAACAACTGGGTGCTCCTTCAACTCATCCATGAGGGCCTTGACAAACCTCGGCGGCCGTCCCTTGCCCGAAATGTTGTCGTTCTGGATGTGGCCCCAGCCAAAAAGATGCTTTAGAGCCAGCGCCAAGGTAGTCTTTCCGCAACCAATGGTGGCGATGGGTGCCAGGATCACATCTTTGGTGACTTCCGACATCACTACACGATCCAAAAGGTCGAGGTTGGCGGCATCTGATCCCTTGATATTTTTGTATGCAAGGAAGTCGTCTCGTAGCTTGATGATGCCGTGATTCTGATTGTAGAGTTTGGACAAATTCGGGTTGGCGACAAGCTGCTTTTTAGCATAGGTGAGATATTCCTCGGTGATTTTGATGTGCTTCTTAAACTTGGGTTGTTTTCCAGAGATCATGGCCTTTGTGCATTCGCGCCACTGTCTGTACATCAAATAAGGCTCTTCGAACTTGAACTTGAAAAACCAGTCCTGGTAGGGCAGTGCAGTATGATTGCGGGACATTTTGCATCGGATGACGAAGCCCTCGACATCGCGACCTGAATATGATCCCGTCTTGGCCACATCCTCCAAGAATGTCTTTACCTCGTTCACATCCTCCATCACCAGCAGATCCGTCTTGATGAACCCCCATTGGTCTGCAAACTCTTGGACTAGGTTGCTTGGGTAGGTTGCAAACTCGGGAAGGTTGAGGTTAATGCCGTGAAGGTAAAGTCCAGCTTTATCATTCTCATAGGCCAGAATATGCTCTTCAAACGAGTCGTCGCAAAGCTCTGCTACAGCGGTGATGTTTCGGGAACGCAGCTCTCGTGCCAGGTCCTCTTTGGTCTTGCCAACGGCAGCCAGCTGCTTCTCCAGTCGAATCTCTCCGGCACGCGCATGGCTAAGCTCGACATCGCTGCGGTCGCCAGTGGAATGCTTGCTGCAAACGAGGAGGGTGTCGTCTTCGAGGCCGGCTACGAAGATGATGCAGCCGTTCTCCTTGAGCGTCAACTCGTACGGCCCCTTTGTATTCTTGAGAACCACGTCCCATTTGGTCTCGTTCACTTCGTTGACATTGAAGAATTTGTCGTAGCCTCTGACTGCAATTTCCGGAACGTTTCTGCTGGTTTTTGTAGTAAACAGGCCGCGGGCATATGTGGGAAGGCCCTTCTTCTTGTAGTCCCAGTCCTGCATCCTCCAAGAGTCGACCTCGATGCCATCTCGAGAGGACTTGATCTTGAAAGTAGTCTTTTTGCAGGAAAATCCACCATGTCGTTTGTCTTTTCGGGCTGCCTCCAGAGCTGAAATCATCTGAGAGACAGCCGACACATCCTGTTCCACATACGGAGCAGCCATCTTTGCTCTTTGGACTTTTTCTGTGTTGATCAACCAGGCTGTTCGAATGACGTAGTTGTAGATGGGCGTAGAAAAGTTGTGAGATATGAAGCCGTAAGACGAATGTCCAATCCGTAGCGCAAAGGTCATACACTGACTTCTTCCTGGCTACTTTGTGCTTCTGGAGCTGATCCACGGCAACGAGAAATGCTTGATGATTCAGCTTTCTACCAGAGCTATGCCGTCGTATTAATACCAGTTCAGCTCGTCTCCCACTTTGATGCAAACAAGGCACACACAGCTACCCTTGCAGTAATATCCTGGCGGCTAGTCGCACCAAACACTGCCCTCTTTTTACTCAGCCCTGTAAGTTTGGTGAGTCAGACGCAGACTAAGCACACAATTACTCCTCACCGAAAGGCTAATATCATGCACTGACCAACCAGAGGCCAGAGGGAGAATCGACCGGGATCTGCTTTGAGTCCTTGAATCGGATCGGATAGTGGCAGAGGTGAAAGTTTCTGGGTTCCTCAGGTGTTGATCTCTTTCAACGCACGATGAATTCTTTTAGCTCTATGTGTGGGGTCAGTGGGCAAGTGCCCGACGCTTGTAGATCGCCTGGTGCCTGCTGAGCCGCTTGGCCTGTAGCGATGGAGCTCAGTAAAAACGCCCGCTACAACGGCCCCTAGCCCTGAGTTACAGCGGCTACACTTCAGCCATTAGGCAGCCCGGGAGCCCAGTCGAATTAATGGATGTCACCTGCATGGTGGGGGAGGGGCAACTCGGAATGCTCAATTTTTCTGGACAAAAATTCTACCCCTCCATAGCTGCCAAATCAAATCCAAGCACCGACCAACAAATATCATCTGCGCAAGTAAAACTTCAATCATTCATCAGGCTACACAGAAAGTCTATAACCGAATACCGCGCACCAGCTTCGATCCAAATATCCCCATGGCGTCGTCAAACCCTTTCCTCCTGGCAGCTGACAACAGCCCCGCGCTGCTGCCTCTTCTTCGAGAAAAGCCCGAGTTGGCATCAGGCCAGGACGAACACGGATACTCGCTTGTCCATGCTGCGGCCAGCTACAACCACCTAGATCTGCTCCGAGCGTTGATCCAGGAATTCAAGGTGGACGTCAACCTCAAGGACGAAGACAACGAGACTGCCCTATTCGTCGTCGAGACTACCGACGCCGCCAAAGCCTTGGTCGATCTAGGTGTAGATGTCTTGCACAGAGGCTTGGAAGGGCTGACAGCAAGAGAAAAGATTGAGGGAGAGGGCGATTTCCCCGAAGTTGCTGTCTATCTAGCTACCGTTGAATCCGAAAAAGCCGGCAAGGAGCTCGAGGCCAGCGCAGCCGAGTTCATGAAGAATGCCCCAGAAGGCATGAAGGTCACAGTTGGCACCATGGACGAGACGCAGGATATCCCTGCCGAGTTCGATCCAGAGTTCCGCCGCAGAATCGAGGAGTTGGCCCAGAGAGAGGACTTTAATACGGCCGAGGGCCAGGCGGATTTGCGCAAGCTGGTGGAGGAGGCCCTTCTTGACCAAGGGTTGTCTGAGGAGCGAAATGTGCGGTCTAAGCAAGCCTAAGCTCCCATCTTTCCTCAGTCCTGACTTTTGGTCTCCCACATGAGAAATTCTCCCGCGCTCTCTGGCGGCCGAAGAAAACTCAATTCGTTGCATCCTCCAAGGATGTTGCGAGAAAAGGTCGTGCCGCTAAGCGCAAACCAAGATTGCGAGGGGCAGCTGGTGACTATGTCGACGAATAGACTCCTTAACCAGCTCGAGGATAGGAATCCTTGCCAACTCAGCTTACAGACTTGCACTTGGGCCGCGGTGCTGTCTGCTTCTGGTGGCGCATATCGCGAGAGATAGGGGTCGATGTCATCCCCGGCCACAACACGAGGGCTCTCCAGTCGGACCAGTGATAGCCACTCGTACATCTCTGTCGCAGAATACTCAAGAGCCTCGCGGTCTCCTTGCGCAAGGATTGTGGAAGGTATCCTGAGGGGTATCTGATAGATTCCAGTATCTTTGGATAGCGTTGGTGAAGATGTCATTTCTGTCGCGTTGAGATCCTGCAATAAATCTACGCTCATAGCTAGTAGTGTGTCAGATCCAATAGATGAAGTTTATATAAATAGGCAAATAACAACATGGAACAATATGAAGAGTACTTGTATGTGCACTTACCAGAGCTAGAGGCGTTGCAGGCGAGCCATGTTACGGGCTGGTTCAATACATTTTTACATGTATACACCAGTCTGTCGAATCCTTTTCTTCCGTGTAGCATGGATTCCTCTCTGAGGTTATATGATACTTCTGTAGGCCTAAATTAGCATCCGGGTATATAAAGAGCAACGGAAAGTTCATTGACGTACTCCATCTGGGTTTAGATCCCCGGTCGCCCTTTTTACCGTAAGGCTTTCCTTCAAGACCAGCGCGTTCATACGTCTCTCTATCGAGATATAGGTCTAGGTTTCCCTCTCGAAGAGTGAATAGATTCCCAATGGTTGTTTTGCCTTCGGAGAGCATCATGATGTTTCCTACGACAGATCAGCTTTGGAGCGCGAAAGGAGATGGGATGCTAGCTCAAGACAAAAGAAACAGACTCACCTAGCTTGATGTACTGAGTAAGAAACTTTGTTTCCAGAACCTGGCCCAGCGTCATGACGACTCTGTAATATGCCGGGGCTTCACGCTCAGTCATCTTCTGGGCAACAGTCTCATAGATGTCTTGAGGAATGATCAAGTCAACCTGGCAATTATTATTATTATTAGCACTACTTCATTCGATGTGATAATTCAGACTCTATGTCAAAGGATTGGCTGACCTTGTGGATAAAGTCGAGATCTGATATCGCCGTCCAAGGCTTGCCTTTACTTGGAATCTGCTTAGGATCAACGTGTCCCATCGTGCCGTACGTGACGAAGCATTTTGGCGACTGATATATCGACGGAGCCTGGTGCAGCATCGCTTGTACAATCAAATACGATGCTCAATTGACGAATTATGCGTATGACGAGAGTGAAATCGGCTCTATAAAACTGCGTGGTCGAGTCTTCAACTGTCGATTTTTAGAGGGAGAAGCTAAGAGTGAGATGGGAGGTACAAGCGACAAAGTACCCGCCTCAAGCCAGTGGCTGCCGCATCCAGCCCGATAAGATGCAGCGATGCTAAATTCATAATTTTTTTCCTCCATCATAGCGGGGCTACATGTCTATTAGACACTCGGCGATGAAATAGAGGCAAATCTCATTCATTCTCTTATTTTTATAGACTTGTGGTAAATATCTCCCGACTGATTAAAAATTGATTCCCTCTTGCTAACTTTATTACTTTGTAGAAAATTCACTTTCCATTGATTTTAAAGAGAGGGCACAAAAAAGTCATATAAGAAACTGCCATTTTCACTTCCATTTTTCTTCACTAGACGGAGGCACATCCCGGCTTCATTCATGATACCCTGAAAGCAACCACATCCCGTTCAACTCATACAAATCAGACGTCAAATTACACTAAGCATAAACTTCACAATGGATTTCCTCATCAAGTTTGCTTCCGAGCACGAGTCCTTTCGAGTACCCGAAATCGAAGCCCTCGCAATCATCGAAAACCTAGATCTCAAAATCAAAGAATACGACCGCGAGGTAAGCCCAAAATCCACCACCACACAACCTCTCTCATCAAAAAACACATCCTCATTCTTCCCTTCTACAGTCTCCATTCTGCGTCGTCCAACTCCCCTCAGTAGACGACGCAAAGAAGCTCCTCCGGCGCTCCGTCCTCGCCCACTCAATACACGAGCTCTGGGGAACCGCCAACACCCTCGACGCCCTCCACGAGGTGGTCAAGTCGCAAACCTCCCACCTCTGGCCCAAATACAAAGACTCCTCGTTCAAGTTCGTCGTAGACTCGTTTCAAGGCGCGCACACCAACAAGGAGCGCCTCGCCCTCATCGACACGTTCAGCTACCTCCCCTTCGACGGGCCCATCCGCATGTCCAACCCAGACGACACATTCACCCTCTTCGAGTTCTGGCCCTTTAACAGCGTCCCCCTGAAAATTCAGCACCCGGATAGCGTTCGCCTGGGCCGCTTCGTCGCTACTTCAGCCCGCGACATCGTCCACAGGTACGACCTCAAGAAGCGCGAGTACATCTCCACCACGAGCATGGACGCAGAGCTCTCCCTCGTCACGGCAAACATCGCCCTCGCCGGCCCGGGGAAGCTCTTCTACGACCCTTTTGTCGGCACGGGGTCCTTCCCCATTGCCTGCGCCCACTTTGGCGCCATCGGCTGGGGCAGCGACATTGACGGCCGTAGCATGCGCGGTGAAGGTAACAAGAAGAAGAGTTTGCCGGGCAACTTTGCCCAGTACGGACTCAAGCCCCAGCTGGGCGGCTTCTTCTCCGCAGACTTGACAAACACGCCCATCAGACGGAGGAGGATCTGGGATGGCATCGTGTGCGATCCTCCATACGGAGTGAGGGAAGGATTAAAAGTCCTGGGGCTGAAGAATCCTGAAAATGCCACATGGCTTATTGAGCTCGGAATAAACGAGTGGGAGTAAGTCTCTCCCTGGAAGAACAAGAGTGAAGATAGAGTTGCCCTAACATTGTCTCGCAGATCACCCGACTACGTCCCTCCAAAGAAGCCATACAGCTTCCTAGCCATGCTCGACGACATCCTCGCCTTCGCCGCAGATACATTAGTCGACAACGGCCGTCTAGCGTTCTGGATGCCCACGGCAAATGACGAAGAGCAAGAGATCCCCGTCCCCACACATCCCTGCCTCGAAGTAGTCGTAGTCTGCGTCCAAGTCTTTAACAAATGTATGCAACTCCATAATCTTTGGCTTTTCACTCCGCTAACAAATTCCTCAGGGTCACGAAGGCTGATAACCTACCGGCGTCTGCCAGATTCCCAAGTGTCAAGCACTGACCTAGAAGCACACGAGAAGAAAAGGCTTGAGGCGGCAGCCGCACACACAGGCACAACAGCAGACGACCTCAACCCGTTTCGACGAGGTTATTTTAGAAAATTTGAGGCTGAATAATAAGACACACACATTATCTGCCAGACTATATGCTGCCCCCTTGGAACAACTCGCATCTCGTAGCTTATTCTCCCCTGCAAATGTCATTTGGTCCCATCTATTTCGTATTGATTTCGTCACGTTATAGCTAACACACAACCTCATGACAGCCAGATATTCATTTCAAACCCGTGCAGTGCATCCCGACATACCTATACTAAACAGCCAGGCTCCTTGCACGCATGCTATGTATCCCGTAGAACACCGCTTCCATAATCGAATCCTCCCAAAAAGTAAAATATGTGAGAGTAAAAGCAAAGACAAAAAAAGAAAGACTTCCCTGTTGATGAGTCCCATAAATCACATCCGCTATTAATCAACAATACGAATATCCTCGCTTGGCATTACCGTGGCATTACCGAAACTCCATGGCACTGAAGCACCCCCTATCAGGAACATGCTTCAGCTCCAGCTGTTGAAACCTGCGCACAGGCCGTTAGTCTTAGTCTCCTCAAGGCGCATTAGAGTAGATGGCTTACTTTTCGCTTTTGGAGTGGAAATATATTCCGCTAATCTCTCCCTTGACCTGGTTGAAACAGATGTAGTAGAAGCCTTCGAAAGAGGCCCCGGTGATTGTTCGGACGCGGTGGTCAGGAACCAAGAAGTGTTCTTTCCACCGCATAAAGATATGGTCTCTTTGCGCAAGGTCAGTGATGGTCACTGGGCCCTTCCGAGCCATCTTCTGGTATGGCCGAAAGGCGCTAAACTTGGACCAATGGCTGAGATCGACTTTGGAATTGGCGCCCCAGTCATCATGCTTGGTAAAGAAGTTATACTTGGTACCGATGATTTCCCCCTCAAAGTAGGTGGTGAGTGTTGGGTGGTCTTCGGTCAATCCTATAAGCAGGGGTCGAAACGGTTAGCTATGACGCAATGTGGAAAATAATCGCCGACAGTGCTCGGGGCGAAACAAACCTTGGATACGCAAGTAGCCGCAGAGGAAAGATTCGCGCAGGTCAACATGTTTGATCTCGACTTGGACCTCGTAGACCTGTCTTTCGGATTGTTGTGTGCCGCGAAACTTGCTCCCGGGTCGGAGGAATGATGATGGTGAGATGGGGATTTTCTGCACATAGTGTAAGCACGCTACATACGCCGAATTATCAATGCAATGGCAGCAGTCTTACTCGTAGGTTTGTGCAGTCAGATGGCATGGGGGGCGAGTCGTATTCATCCTCCTCCTCGAGCCGTTCCAATGAGTCGGGCTCACGTCGGAAGGAGCCCGGATTCTCGACTTGTAAATGTGCAGACAAGGTGGATGACTCCCGGCTTAAGCGATCGGTTGCGGCAGCCCCTTGGTTCTTAAGGTCATCGTCACGTCCACTTGACATGGGAGATGTGGCAACCGTGCCGCTAGATGGTGGTCGGGGAGATGTAGTGTCCATGGGCGAGGCTCCCGCAGACGCCTGACCTTCTATTAACACCGAGTATTCTGTTGCAGGGCCGTCGTGAGATGATTCAGATGAATACGCCGTAGGAGAGGCAATGCTTGTCGCTGAGCTCTGGCTACTCCCCATATCTGAAGCCGGTCGCGTGGCGTCCTGTGCCGGTCGGGGGGATCGAGAGGAGTGTGGTTGGTCCTCAGGACATGTCGGAAAGTTATAGGGAGGAGGAGATGTTTGTTCAGGAGGCGGATTGGAGGATGGGGTCGGCATTGTGAAGATTGTGTATTGTGCTCGACAAACAGCGAGTCGGTCCGTGGCAGGCAAGGCTGGTGCAGGGAGCCGATGGAAGGAAAGAGCAGCGGTGCGCCGCAGAAGAAATGAAGAGTAAAAAAAGACCAGGTCGGTTATCTTGGCCTCTGGGCTGCTCGTCTACCACGATTAGACGATAAGCGAGGATGTCTCAACCGCGCCGCCGTGCTGGGGGTTTGTGGGTTGTCCGAGAGCGGATCGAGCTGCGATGGCGGTGATGGTCCCAGATTGCAGCACAAGTACAGGTAGCACGAGGCCGGGAAGGGGGGATTCAGGGACGGGATGCAGCGTGCATCTCGCAATGGCACACGCTGGAAATTGTCGAGATGATGGAAGACGAGAGGCGGATCAACGGGCACAAGAGGTGATGGGGGATGAATGAGAAAAGCCACAGGACAAGATGAGATGGATGGCTTTTCTTCGGGAGGCAAAGTTGGGCTTTTGGCGTGCTGGATATCGTTGAAGACGGGACGTACCCGGTACTGTCAATAAGCGGCGCCCACTTGGGATGGCCGCAGTACGGGGGACCTGGATTCGATTTCTACGCCCAACTAGAACACGGCGGTGCCGATGAGGGGTACCAGCGCAAAGCAGGTTATTTTGCGTAGCAGATGCTGTACAGTTGAGAAGGGCAATGGTTACCTTACTATACTTCTGTCGGGTTTGGGAGAATTCGGGGCAAAAGCACATGCTTGGGCGATGCCTTGCTCCGTATGTACCAAAGTATCTTGCACACAATGACAGAACTCAGATGGAGATTTGCGGAGGTGCTAGTGGCATTGCAGCGTGGCCAACCGGGGAAACGCTGTAGGTACTAATGCTGTACTTGAATAGCACGGGCTGGGTTGGGCAGCAGGGGAACTTCAGATGGATGTTGGAGTTCTTCCGCATTAGGCAGCTTATGCAGGTATCTAATAGGGGTTACAGAATACAAGTAAATATTGATGAACGGATCAATATCACGCCCATGCTGAATAAAGTCAATTATTTGACAACAAGCAAAACTAAAATACCGTTCTGACTGTCATCAACGCAGCGGTATGTACTTGATGGCTACCAAGCCACAAGGTAAGGGTGTGGATCAATGGCGGAACCATGTGCAGCCAAGTCCCACTCCAGTTCCAAACACGCATGTTATCAGATCATGGCTTGATCAAGATTCAGCAGATGATATTAAAGCAAAGCAAGGGGCCAGCGTGTCGTATTGACATCATGGAGCATGAATCATCCAACGAATTCATCTTTTTCATTGCATAGGTAGCATCATGATATGTGCACTCAAACATCGTACTATAGGCACCTAGGAACTGAATCATGCCAGCCCAAATAGTGCTGACCAAATATAAGACAGAGCCGCGTCTTGATGGGTGGAGGGGAAAAAAGTTACAAGAGACATTTTCCCGAGACGAGACAAATAAGACTTTAACAGTTGTAAGATTGAAATGCCCCATGGGAGGGCCGTTCTAGGGTACCCATACTGACTATATTCCCGATATGCTGATTCATATAATTACCTATGGCTTCCACATGGCTTCCGCATGGCCCTGTTATTGAATCAATAAATTGCTTTTGCATTTCCCCATACGCCACCCTAGACCTGGAATTAATTCTCCCATGCATGTTGTTACCGTGAACACCTTGTGACAATCATGCGCATCGCCGATGCCTCATTGAGGCGACTGGGTATCATAACTCTGCGCTGCCCGTCTCTCCAGCATGCCGATGCCGGCTCAGATTGGTTTAATCTTGAAGTGGAGGGCTATCAGGCTGAAAACAAGGGCCTTCAGGTCCTGCACGAGGTAGTAAAAGACTCGGAGACCCTCGGGGTCGGCTGATTCGGTGACATCAACCAATGATCCAATCTTGGCCGTCTATCGCAGAGGAATCAGTCTCGGTGCTACTGCCATAGTATTCGAAAGACCTTGATGCAAAACAAACCTCAAATGAAATGTGGTCTCCTCCCAATCGGATTTCCAGCTCCTGTCGGCCATCCTTGTTCTTCTGCGGCCACTTGGAATCGTCTTCCTTGATAATCTCGCTCTGCTTGACAATGCGCTTAATCTCTTCGATGACTGCGGAGCTCACACACACTGCAGATGCGTCGTTAGTGTTTCCAGTTCTTCCATCGACAATACTACCAAGTGAAAACCACAAAGGGTAATCCATTTGGTATTGGGTATAGCGCTTCCTTACTTTCTTTTCGAATCAAGCTGTCGTTTCTGTAGTTGGAGTTGTTTGCGTATCTAGCAACTGCGCTGCGACCATCTCCGACAACACGAAAGTCGAATTCTATCGTCCATGTAAGTATCCAGAAGTTGAGCCTCGGCGGATGGCTGTCGAGGTGGTTATCATACCCAAGAATTCGTGACCGAAACGGCCCATGTGGCCCGAGCTGCGCACATAATCAGCAGCTGTAGCAACAACTGGTCAGACACGGTCCATAGGAAGTCACTCACTAGTATCGGATGTAAAATTGGTCGTTTGGGGCCGCCATCGTTGCTGTTGAATGAGGTCTTGTCGAGTTGCCAGGGCTAGATCCAAAGTCGCGAGGCTGCGGCGAAACAAATCCATAGGACAGCTCCGTCACTGGATGGTGGGGCACGGCAGAAATCAATGGGCGGTGAGGCCACGACAGGTACGAAAGCACTGCAATGCGTACGAGTACAAGGGAATAGCTCCATCACGTGAGCCCCCACGCCTCCAACGTGCTGCTTAGTGCCACCTGTAACCAGCGAGCCATCGCCAGTGAAGAGCCAGATTGTCTGAAGCAGACGCAGCCTAACACCTAACAGCAACAACATCCTCCAGACGCCCGCCCGCTCTCCAGACTCTTCGCGGCGACTCTGGCAGCTCGAGCCTTGGAATTGGTGCTGTTGCGACTCTCCGGCACATGGCTCTGGTGAGCTCTGCGATATTCGAAGCTCCTCCCGCTCTCTCTTGAGGCCCCTTATCCTCCCCGCAGCCGCAGCCTCGACGCTGAGCCAGATCTGATCTCTCTCTCTTTCTGCGCCCCGAATTACAATTACAATTACACAGCCGGCTACACCATGTCTGGGTTCCTCGAAAATGCCTACAGCCTGGTGCACCAGGACAATGCCTCGGACGTGCCCTCCCTCTCCGACCTGCGCATGCAGCTGGAAAAGGGCACCGACGAGAGCAAGGTCGACACCATGAAGCGTATCCTGACCATCATGCTCAACGGAGACCCGATGCCGTCACTGCTCATGCACATTATCCGATTCGTCATGCCCTCCAAGTACAAGCCGCTCAAGAAGCTCCTCTACTTTTACTACGAGATATGCCCCAAGCTTGACTCTGCTGGAAAGCTGAAGCAGGAGATGATTCTAGTCTGGTTAGTCAAGCCTATTTATTATCTGCAATTGGCAGGTGTTATGAGCCATTGGAACGAACCTCGAATCGACTGACCATGGTATAGCAATGGTATCCGAAACGATTTGCAGCACCCCAACGAATACATCCGAGGCAACACCCTCCGTTTCCTTTGCAAGCTTAGAGAAGCAGAGCTCATTGAGCCTCTCCTATCTTCAGCGCGATCCTGCCTTGAGCACCGACACGCCTACGTCAGGAAGAATGCAGTCTTTGCGGTCGCCTCCATCTTCCAACACTCACCATCTCTTATTCCCGACGCCGCGGAGCTGATCGCAACCTTTTTGGAGAGCGAGACCGATGCCACATGCAAGAGGAATGCTTTCGCAGCGCTCGCCAGCATCAACCACGATGCCGCCCTTCTATATCTCAGCTCCGTCTTTGACGGAATTCCCAACGCCGAAGAACTGCTGCAATTGGTCGAATTGGAATTTATCCGCAAGGACGCTGTGCAGAACTCCCAGAACAAGGTACGACCCCCTACGCAGCTACTCATAAGGATCTCCTAAGCTAACAGAGATAGGCTCGATATCTGCGATTAATCTTTGACCTCTTGGAAGCCGGCGCATCCACTGTCGTCTACGAGGCGGCGTCATCGCTGACAGCCTTGACCAATAACCCCGTCGCTGTCAAGGCCGCGGCATCCAAGTTTATCGAGCTCAGCATCAAGGAGGCCGACAACAACGTTAAGCTCATTGTCCTTGACCGTGTCGACCAGTTGCGCCAGAAGAACGAGGGTGTCCTAGACGACCTCGTCATGGAGATCCTGCGAGTTCTTAGCAGCACAGACATTGACGTCCGCAAAAAGGCCCTCGAGCTGGCCTTGGCCATGGTCTCTAGCAAGAATGTCGAAGAAGTGGTCCTGCTGTTGAAGAAGGAATTGTCCAAGACGGTTGACCAAGAGTATGAGAAGAACACCGAGTACCGATCTCTCCTAATCCACTCCATCCACCAATGCGCCATCAAATTCTCAGAAGTTGCCGCCAGCGTTGTGGAGCTTCTCATGGACTTTATCGCCGATTTCACAAACACATCTGCTGTTGATGTCATCAACTTCGTTAAGGAGGTCGTCGAGAAGTTCCCTGAGCTCCGAACTACCATTGTGCGCCGTCTTGTATCAACCCTTAGCGAGGTGCGAGCTGGCAAGGTCTATCGTGGTATCCTGTGGATCATTGGAGAGTACTCTCTGGAGGAGAAGGACATTCGAGATGCTTGGAAGGGTATCCGAGCCAGCTTGGGAGAGATCCCCATTGTTGCTTCAGAGCAGAGACTGTTGGAAGAGCAGGATGGCGATGAGAAGAAGGACGACCAGATCAACGGCAATTCGAAGCCCTCTGCGCCAACCGGCTCCCGCAAGGTGCTGGCCGACGGTACATATGCGACTGAGACTGCGCTCACTAGCCAGTCGTCCGCCGCCGCCAAGCTGGAGGCTGTCAAGGCCGCTCAGAAGCCACCCTTGAGACAACTCATCCTGGACGGAGACTACTACCTGTCAACGGTTCTGTCTTCGACGCTGGTGAAGCTGGTCATGCGCCACTCAGAAATCTCAGCCGAGCAGGCACGAACCAATGCCCTCAAGGCCGAGGCCATGCTCATCATGATCTCCATCATCCGTGTTGGCCAGTCTCAGTTTGTCAAGGCGCCCATTGACGAGGATTCTGTTGACCGAATCATGGCCTGTGTGCGCTCCCTTGCCGAGTTCAAGGAGAAGAAGGAGCTGGAAGCAGTGTGGCTCGACGATACCCGCAAGGCATTCCGAGCCATGGTTCAGGTCGAGGAGACCAAGCGGGCCGCGAAGGAGGCTCGTGAGAAGGCCAAGACTGCCATTCAGGTCGACGATGTGATTCCCATTCGTCAGTTGTCCAAGAAGAACGCCTCTGACGGCTTGGATGAAATCGAGATGGACTTGGAGAGGGCAACTGGTGGCGAGGGCGGCGCTGAGGACCTGACATCCAAGCTCAGCCGTGTTGTCCAGCTGACTGGTTTCTCCGATCCCGTGTATGCCGAGGCATACGTCAAGGTCCACCAGTTCGACATCATCCTGGACGTTCTGCTGGTCAACCAGACCACCGACACTCTTCAGAACCTGTCTGTTGAGTTTGCAACCCTGGGCGACCTCAAGGTTGTTGAGCGACCAACCACACAGAACCTGGGCCCCCACGACTTCCACAACGTCCAGTGCACCATCAAGGTCTCGTCAACAGACACGGGCGTCATCTTTGGCAACGTGGTGTACGACGGCGCGCACTCAACCGACACCAACGTTGTCATTCTGAACGACCTACACGTCGACATTATGGACTACATCCAGCCCGCTACCTGCACTGAGACGCAGTTCCGCACCATGTGGACAGAGTTTGAGTGGGAGAACAAGGTCAACATCAACTCCAAGGCCAAGTCACTACGCGAATTCCTGGATCAGCTCATGGCCTGCACGAACATGAACTGCCTGACACCCGAGGCCAGTCTCAAGGGAGACTGCCAGTTCTTGAGCGCAAATCTGTACGCTCGCAGTGTATTTGGTAAGTACAGCTACATCCCCTTTAGATATCATATCCACATGCCCTCTAAACGACTCGTTTACTAACTATTTCCCCCCGCAGGCGAGGATGCACTGGCCAACTTGAGCATCGAAAAGGAAGGAGAGGACGGTCCCATCACAGGCTTCGTGCGCATAAGGAGTAGATCACAAGGCCTGGCCCTTAGCTTAGGCTCACTAAAGGGTCTGAATAAGATTGGCTCAACGGCTTAGACATAGGAACAACCCGATGCCGGAAGGAAGAAAGACTTAAAGATACACAACGCACACACCACCAAAAAAATTTAGATAATCTTACGAATCCCCTTTTTATTATTCTTCTCTCTTTCTTCTTCGCGTATTTTCATGAGGGAATGCTGTCTTCTTCTTTCTCCTATTCGTTTGTAGAACCGGTTAGATGGTGGTTTGTGCGGGGGTGTTTTCTTTGCCTTTTTTTTACCTATATTACTCTATTAGTATCTTTTAACGAGGCAAAAGAAGGGATTCGAGGGTGGGCGGGAGAGTTGGGAATTAAAAAGGAGGGGAACGAATAGGAAGATGCCGTGATGAAAATGCCATAAAGGGGGCGGGTTTAGCTGCGTGTACTGTTTTTGATGTAGGCGGAAATCTTGACAAGCATTTAAAAAAGATATTGTTTTGTTCTCATCTTAAAAGTTTATGACTACCTTGAAAATGGCAGCAAAATATCGATTAAATAGTAGTATTTGTAGCGTTAAAAACCGTAATGAGTAGCTTGTATGCTCCCCCTCCAACAGACAGACCAAAAAAAGTTCTTTAGATACAGGCTGATTTCCCTCCCGTTGCCATTTCTCTCGTCTGTGTCATCCGCTGCTCTTCCTTGCCGTCGTCATCAATATGTACTTTGGCAGAGTGTAGTGTATTTTGTTTGGGGTATAAATAAGAACGTTCTTGTGCAAATGATGAATGGAAATAAAATAAATACTCCGTTGAAACTCCAAGTTCGCAGCGTTGAGAAGAAAAGAAGAAGAAGAAATATGGGGTATTATCCAGACAAGGCCAAAGGAAATAGAATATGTGCGTAAGAGATTAGGAAACTCTCAGGTAGAGAGGATGTGAAGCGTTAAGAGGAAGAGGAAGAAGTAGTAGGACGGGGTGTTATCGGTTGAAAACCAAGGCGTTTATGACGTGGCCGGCGTGCCAGCCCTGAGCTTCGAGCGAAGAGTTTTCCTTGAGCATCTTGCCCATATATGCCAGGCGGATCTTCTTGTCTAGGGGAAGCTGTTGAGTTGCAAGTGTTAGCTGACCAATACAACAAGAAAACGATAACACGGCGACAAAAGCAAAGAGAAACTCACTGTTGACTGCTCTGTAATCTTCTTGATAACACTCCGCACGCTGTCTGTTTTGGCCACGGTGACTTTAATGTCCCGGCCCGTCTCGCTCAGCCGCGCGCGGAAAGTGACCATCTCCCGCTCGTCCAGCACTCCCTTGCCCTTTTCCTCCCTCCTCCTCTCGGCCTCTTCCGAGTCGGCGTCGTCATCATCCTCTCCGGCGGTTTCTTCGCCCGCAGTCGATCCGTCGCCCTTGGCATCCGGGTCTCGGTCATCCGCCAAGTTGTCCGGGTCTGCCACGACCCATTCGGGCAGCGCATACAAGTTGCCCAGAGCATCGTACGCACCATTCACAAGGTTGCCCGTCGGCAGGGAGATCTCGGCGGCCGTGAGAATGGTCTGGGCCGTGGCCAGGGCATTGTCCTCGTCCTGGGAATCTTCCGGGTTGGCCTCCCACAGGACCTGCAGCGCGGCATGCAGCGTCTGCCAGATCTCGGGCCGGCAGACGACTCTGGTATCGAAGAACTCGGCGCGCTCCTTGACGAGGTCACGGCGAGTCCACACTCGCTGGGTGGACGTCCATCGGTGGCGGCGCAGCGGCCTGTTGATGTGCTGGTCGAGAGGGCGAGGGTCCCGGCGGCGGCGGTGGTGGTGGCTCAGGGCGGCGGCTTGCGGGTTGCTGGATATGATTCCCTCGGGCAAGGTCAAGGGCGGCGGATTGATGGCGCGAGAGGAGGCATCGGGGACGCCTCCGGGATAGGGCGAGTTTGGACCCGCGGAACGAGAGAAGCAACAGCCCTGGAAGAGCGCATCGCGGTTAGTGATTTATAGTGAAGGCAGCAAATAGAGAAGAGGATATTTTGCGCACCATGATGTCGCCTTGGGTGACGGTTTGCTGAGCTTTGCCTTGCTTTGCTTGTGGCGTCTCAGCTCGCAACGCTTCGCAACGAGAGGGTGGATGGAGAGCTGGCCAACGCCATACCAGATCTGGCTGCGGATGCCAGACACCAGAGACACACAGAAGTTGGCCAGAGGGGAATAAGAATAGAAACAAAATAAAATTAAAAATAAGGAAAAGAAGCCAAGGCAAAAGGACCGAGCGAAGAGTAAACGGGAAACCTCAGCCTCTTTGAAGCCTTTTGGTTCTTGGTTCCAACTGCGGGACAAACGAAACGACCGGCCGGGTTGGAGCTTGCCGGGAAACGGCGCAGCTGACTGGCGCTACACCAGCGCAACTCTGTTGTGGCTGTGAGGGAGGGAAAAAAAGGCTATCTTTTTGGGCCAGGCCAGTGGGGGAAAAGCTTTTTGGGATGGATGTCGAGCCGAAGGTGTGTTGTGAGGTTTTTGGAGGAGAACTGACAGGACCGGGGTTCGGGGGAATAAAAGAGAGAGAGAGTGAGGTGAGAGTGACAATGACAAGGTATTAAACGCCGACGAGGTTGTGTATCTCCGGGTTATCTGCAGCGGATGTTGTGCAGTGTTAATGAATTGATGAATTAATTGCGATTGAATTAAATACTCTGTAGATAAGGTAGATGATTAAACGAGCTGGTGAATACGAGCAGACAGGACAAGACAGGACAAGACCAGAGAGAGAGAACCAAAGATGGCCATTTACACGTGCTGGCGGATGCGACAAATGAGATCCATCGATCCGCTGAAGCTACAAGCTGGGCCCCGTTTGTCAGCGAGCTCTAGGCGAGAAGACCCGCCATATCCGCCCACTGAACCGAACCGAACGCATCCACTGAAGCTTCAGGGCCAACAGAGCCTGGAAAGATGGCGCAGCGCTACTCGGCCAGATTCCATCCATCGCCTAGATAGAGGCTTCGTATGTATTACGAGTACATGGATTGAGTTGCTGATTCATCAAAGGACAAGGAAGGGACGCAAGCCATTGATGAGAGGCTGATGATGATGATGCTTCCATGCGTTCTGGTGGCGGCGCATGTCCATAATAAAAGCTTCCATGGTGGCCGCGTTGACGTAGTTGCTTCAATCTTACAGGTACAAAAGGGCGTTTACTACAGAATCAATCACTGAGGTGTTGCCTACTAATCTACATACTAGATGCAGTGCTAATGTAGTTCGTTTAGGAATCACCATCCATTCATTCTCATTGCACAGATAGACAGATTAGACTATCCAATACTCGTACAGCATCTGCGCGTAATTGACATGCACAACACAGACGCTTGCTCTCCCTTGCAGGTGGATCAGCAGCCAAGCAAAATTCATGAAAAATGATCCACCGGCAAGCAAGGCCTTGTCACCGAGCCCGTTTGCTCGTGCACTCACCGTGATTGATTTGGGTACCTCAGGTTCTCACCGAGGAGCTCCAGGTTAGGTCGAAACTGGACAGTGGCAATCTGCTGGCGATCCTCCATACTACTACATACCTTCATTCGATAATGCACAATCATCTTCATCCAATGCCTTGAACATCAGCCATCCATTATAGCGTCATTTATTCATTCGTTTTATCATCCATCTGCATCTCCAACACCGCATTCGCCTCCCACCACAAGTCAGAGGTCATGCTCAATGACCAACTCATCTTTTTCATGACAAGACACGAGATTTCACGAAGCATATCAATCAAGTGAAGAGAGCAACGAGACAACCCAACAGCCATGGAGGCCATCACAGGGCAACATTTCTTCTTCCACGACCAGCCGGTAAGCCGCGCAATGGCCATAAAAAAGAGACAAAAACCATCATCTCTCCGCCACTTCATCATAAGAAACCATCATCAAAGCATATTCTAACCAACAAGTCAGGAACACGCTGCCGAAAAAGACTCTTGCCACTTCTGCCAGCTCCGCGCCTTTCCCATTCACCAAACCACCCCCGTCACCATCGTCAATGCCAAGGACCAGGCCGTCATCCCGCCCAACTTCCGCTTCATAGACCGCATGGTCCTGGGCCAGGGCGTGGAGCCAGCTGAGGATAGTTTCCGCAGCGGATGCTCATGTGAAAGCGACAGCGAGTGCCAGTACATGGGATGTCTCTGCCTCGCCGACCTAGGGGAGGAAGAGGGCAGCAGCAGCGATGAAGACGAGGACATTCACGCGAATGGAGCCAATGGTGATGGACCAGAAGCAGGGCGGAAGGACAAGGTCAAGCAGAAGAGAAAGGCCTATGCCTATCACACCCACGGGGCTAAAGCAGGGCTTTTACGGTCCAAGATGCTCAACTCCAAGGAGCCGCTGTACGAGTGCCACGCGGGCTGCTCATGCTCCAAAGACTGCCCCAACAGGGTCGTCGAACGCGGGCGAACCATTCCGCTGCAAATCTTTCGTACCGACGACAGAGGATGGGGTGAGTCACTTTAGCTACTCACCAACAGCATCTTTCCTTTGAGCGTGTTCGCTAACCCCTCAACCAGGAGTCCGCACCCAAGTGGCCATCAAAAAGGGCCAGTTCGTCGACCGCTACCTCGGCGAAATCATCACCTCCGCCGAAGCCGACCGCCGCCGCGCCGCCTCCGCCGTCTCCAAGCGCAAGGACGTCTACCTCTTCGCCCTCGACAAGTTCACCCACCCGGAGTCGCTGGACCCGCGCCTCAAGGGCCCGCCGCTCGAGGTCGACGGCGAGTTCCTCTCGGGCCCGACGCGCTTCATCAACCACTCGTGCGAGCCCAACCTGCGCATCTTTGCGCGCGTGGGCGACCACGCTGACAAGCACATTCACGACCTTGCGCTGTTTGCGATTCGCGATATTCCGAGGGGGGAGGAGTTGACGTTTGATTATGTTGATGGGGTGACGGAGGATGGGGGCGGGATGGAGGGTGCGAGTGCGGGGGATATGGCAAAGTGTTTGTGCAAGAGCCGGAAATGTAGGGGATACTTGTGGTGAATCTGTCCATTTTTCCTTTCTCATCGCTTTTATTTCTTTATTTAAAGCTAAACACATAGGCAAATGTGCCTTTCCATCTGTGACGGATAGATATAGATACGCGGTGAATGTATCCCGTAGGGCATGGTCAACTTCTACACGAGGCCGAACAAAAGCAGCACAAGTATCCGTCCGTATCCTGAGATTTTCAACTATTAAAACGGCAATCTGCAGAATATTCTTGTTACGGGACACACGCCAATAATTAAAGTTCAGCGGGAGTTCCTGTTTGGCGGCATTAGTACGCCGTTGGCCTCAACATAACTCAACGCAACACAGCTCACCTCCCTACGACTTCTCCTCTTCGCATCTATTCACTACCTTCAAGGCGGAACAACGGGCAGCTTTATATCTTCACCTGGAGACCCGTTTGCAGCCAAGGCTACATGTCCAAAGCGTCTGTGTGCTTTACCGTCGCCGAACACGCAGGGTGTAGAGCATATGCCCGGATGCGGTCTCGCCATGTCTACGTCCACCTCCATGTGGCGGTTTCTTTACAGGAGTATAAAGTGAGCTAGGAGAAGCTTCACTTACATGTGGGAATAGAAATACAGAGTATAAAAGCTCTACATTTCTTACACAGTCTTACACAATGAGCACGCCACCTAGTAGCGACCGCATCTCTTCTTCGCCTCCTAGCCCTGTGGCTCTCACACTCCGCCGTCGAGAACGAGACGAGAGACGACGCCGGGAAGAGCAGTATTCGCACGGCCGGCCTCTTCCCTCGCAGAAGCTATGCGGCAATGAAGAGTGCGTGTTGCGCTGCTGCAACGTATTCAAGACGAGCCGCTTCTACCTGCCCGACTACCTCCTGGGTGACAAGGAACGAAGCGTGGACGATATTTTAGTAAAGGACATCCAGACGCATTTTGCGTACCTCGCAGCTACACGGATATGGCCCTCCATCGAAAAGCAGAGCGATGTGTTACTCAAAGCACAGTCGATTGAGGCCTTTGCTACCTCGCCACCCGTGAGAGCAGCGTATCTCGACTTTCGATATCTCTGCCAAAAGAACGACCTCAACTTTTCCATAGAGTCCCGCTTACGAGAAACGCTCTCCGTGACGATGCCTCGGTTCCGCAGCCTCATCGAGACGTTGGACACGGCAAGATTAGACGACGACTACACCGAGCTGGTCGTCCATCGTACGCTGCAGCCTCCTCACCAGGCTGACAAGGCAGTACAAACAGACAGGCCGCTGCCATGGACGCAGGAAGGGTGCGTGATGCGTTTCTTGCTGACGATTGAGCTCTGGCGATGCCACGACGAGAGATACATGCGACAACGCGGCTGGGCGTGGAAGCCGTGGATCGTGGCCGAGTTGCTTTCGGCGGTTCTTCTGCATTATTGGCTGCTGGACAGGGAGAAGTGCTTCGAGAGGGTGCCTTGCCGAGGTAGTGAGCAGTGTGACGAGGTCTGGCAGGATTGGCTGGACAAGTATCCGCTGCTGCTGGGCGACTCGAGTCATGACGATGATGAAGATGAGCCGGATCAAGGCGATAGCAAGAAGAGCCCGGATCTGGTGCCCAAACCAATTGGCCTCATTAAAGGTCTGGATCTGGAAAAGGACGTTGGATATGTTGGCGGCGTCGGGACGGCAGCTAGAGGGCCGTTATGGAGGGACATGAGGCAGAAGCACGGAGATGACGGGCTGCCACAGCATTGAGAGAGCCTTGGATATGCTGTAGTGCTTAGTTTTTGTTTGAGTACATATTTAGCGAATCGTGAGCCTTTTTTTTCTGTTTCATTAGTTTTCGCTGGCTGTGTTCGGCTATGAGGATAGAGGGAACTTTTGGATTGCCGAAAGGGACTGGAAACATGGAAAGCCGTGCCGTTTGCGGTGGTCTGTGTGTCTTGACTGAGAGCGGTAAAATCCGGGCAGCCGGTAATTGACGGCATTCAGAGCGTCACTAAAGAATAACAACAACAATACAATAATAATACCCTTTCATTTTTTGAAAATTCCGTTATCAGTTTGCATGAAGAAAGAATTCGGCAACGGACGCCGGGAAAAGGGATTTCGGCGTGAGTGGTATCGGTGGTCACACGATTGTTGGCGCACCGCCAGGGGAAATCAGGCGATGGGTATGCAACAGTGCAACCACAAAATAAGCAGCGGCAGACGAAAGAGACGGCCTCTGCCGACGATGACAAGGGCAAGTACCGAAGAGAGAGATGCTAGTTAGCTAGTTTGAGAGAGATTTTCAAAAGATGTGACAACACATGCATGATGCATACATGCAGCCAGTTTCAACTCCTACTCACTCATACATTCCAGCGGCTTACTCTCTCACCCTCACCATCACGAACAACGACTAAGACTCGGCCATGTAACATACACAAGTCCTGTATATTGCTCTCGTAAATGAAACAGCCTCTCATAACCTCGGACCAAGCTTGCAAGGCTCCCTCCTTACCCCACAAGGTCCGCCCATCAATGCCACCCTCCCCGCGTTCTCCCGTCGAATCGGACGCCGCGGCTAATTGGTCCCATCTCGCTCTAATGGTTCGACCAGTGGCTCTACTATACATCGAGGTATGGCCACCCCAAACCAAAAAAGAAACGCACATGCCACGCCAATGTGACGGAAGGGAAATTGGGGGGACATAGGACACAGTTTTAGTCCCCGGGGCACTTTCTCACATGATTTCTTGTTTTCTTGCGTGTAGTTAAGGAGGAGCTGAGCCACTCTCTCCCTTTTTTGAATATAGACCTGGTGGCGTAAGCTACGAAAATAAATTCGAGGTGTTTTAGACGAAGCTTCTCTTTACACACTGAAGCTGCTGCTGCAACCATCACCAACGTACCACATACAACACAATAACAACACCACATAATACGAGTAATACCTCGCTCGAACTGTTGCAAAAACACTCTCGCCTCTATTTCATAACTTAAATACTACGAACAAATATGAATTCGACAGTCAGAGGCTTCTCAACCGCCGCAAGAGTGCACCCGCCCTTTTTGCCACATCTCCGCCCATCGCCGCGCCGAGCCCCGATCCGACGCTGGTAAGCACTCTCTCTCTCACGTCCCCCATACCAACATCCCATATCAACAAAAAGACACCAACAAAACAAAACAAAAAAAAAAAAAAACCATAAAAAAATAATGCTAATAAATAATCCATCAAAAAGGCTAAAAACTGCCGCCGTCATCACCGCCGTCGGATACGCCTCAAAGACCTACTTCGACGCCACCCGCGCCCAGCGCCGCGAAACCGCCCTCGCCCTTGAACATGATTCTGCCGAGAGGCAGCGCATGATGGAGAATTTGTATGGTGGGCGGGAGAGCTTGGAGGATTTGGAGAAGGGCGTTGCTGAGTATGGCAAGCGGTAACTACTGAAGAAAAAAAAAACAACAACAAATGGGAAAAATTAAATAAGTTCAAGGGGGCGAGGGTGTTATTACACAAAAGCGGCGAGGGGATTTGCATCAGGGCTGAGGGTGCCCTTGAGCGAAGCATACATGGGAGTTTTATTATATACACTGGCTGGGCATTGCTATATTTCTTTTGTCTGATGGACTGAAAGGGAAATGGGGATTGGAGTTTTTGAGCCTGGCATTCATACATACCTATACATATACACATCCGCCGTGGCGGAGAAATTGAAGGCATATATGGCCTCATCGCCAACTTCATTACAGGTTCTCATCCTCGAATGCGAGTTTTTCCATACATTTTCTTTTCTCGTTAATACATAAACACAGGCGAGGCTCCATTCGCTGTGCATCGCAAACCTAGCACTTGAGGGCAAAGTTCCGCTATTCTTTGTTGACCGTTGCTAGCAGTAAGAACCGGTTTTAATGCTGCTCTCTCTCTCAGCTGCTCAGCTCACCCACCCGGGCTTGCCAATCCATGCCAGAAAATCATAATAGTCCTTCGCCAAACCCACTGCAGAAAGCGCAGCTTCATCTCCTCAATCCCTCATACTTCACTCCACCTTCGCAGTCAGCATTCACCGCGAGCAACAACAGATGCATGAAGCTCACCGTCTCATACCACCTTAGCAAAGTTTCCAACCCTCGTCTTCTCCTCATAAATATTTTCTCATGGACCACCGAGCTCTTTGCGCTTCATCTTGGATCTTGCAGACATGGCTTCCGACAACTTCCTCGCAAACCCTTTGGAAACTTGCGCCACAAATTTGGGCCTGTGCATCACCTCTTCCATATAGCCGTCCCAAGCCTCGTAAGAGATGCCTTCGACAAAATACTCAATAATGTGCTCCGAAAGGTCCTTTTGCAACGCATGGCCGTGCTCAAGTGCCTCATATCCGTCCGCAAAATCTCTCATTAGCGCCTTTTGCTGCTCCTCATCCGAGAACGAGCGAAACAAGGCACGGTGACCGTCTCCGATGCTCGTTTTGATGCATTTGAGCATAAATTCGCCCATCTGGGTGCTTAGAAACCGATCGCATAGCTTGTACACCTCTATATAGTCCCGGAGAGGCGTGCGCAGTGCCTTAGCCTCGGGATTCATAGAGGGGGCCGGGGGCGTGTGCGGCATGATGGATGAGTAGCTGTATGCTACGCCTAGGTAAAAGGCCAAGTACCGGGGCTCGATATCATCAAAGCGAACCACGCCATCCGACTCGGTGAATGGCTTGCTCAAGCAGGTTTCAAAGTATTCCGAATGCTGCTTGAGGACACTCGTGTGGACCTTGAATGTTTCGTTTTTGCAGATAATTTCAACTGATGGCTCGTCGGATCTGTGTTTGGTCCTTTAGTTAGTTTTAGCTGATAGTTGGGAAAGAGTGGCATAGGCAAGACTGCTTGTTTTGGAGACAGACGATAGGAGGAGGAATAGAAGGGGACAACGGCATCAGAGTCACCAAAACGATGCTAGGTGGGAAATGGAAACGGATACGTACGCGAGGAGCCAGGCGGTGCGATAATCAGCGAGGAGCACCGACGTGGTTCTATCATCGGACTGCGCGGCTCTCGGCCTCTTTCTCGCCGGCGCCATAGCAAGCAGCAGACGGCGTTAAATGCTATCGATGGGGTGGTATTTGCTATAGATGAAGAGATGGAATAGCTTGTGGTGGAGAGAGGTGCGTGACTCTTTGGTGGTGGGTGTGAGCCTTGGTGGGAGTGAAAGCTGAGATGTGTGCCTGAGTAAATTCTTAACCGCCTGGAGATATTTAATCCGCGGCCAGAGCGTTTCGGAGCTCAAACGGCCATCGTTGACTACCCCGTTACGAGGGTAAAGTGAATGGTTGATAATGGCCCCCCCACGGAGGGTGGTGGGTGAATCCCCTTTTGCTGGAGCTTCGATCGAGGCATTCCGGAGGGCCAGCTGGCTGACAGTTGTCAGAGAAACATGCCAGCTCACACACGTCTCTAACATAGTATCGTGGGCGTTTAAATAAAAACCACCACATTTCAGGGACCATGGCCTCCTTGGTGTGCTCCGCCATTACCGTGCCCTGACCTTGCGAATCACCACCTTGCTTCCCTCCAGGTCCCAGCCAACCCCGTCAGCCTGCTTCAGGTCCAACCACTTTGATCCCGTTGTCTTTTCCAAAAAATCCAATTCGACAGACAAATACGTTCTTCCAAAGCATTTGAGGGTGTGCATTCTCACATCCCCTTCCGCCCACTCCATAATCTTTGCCCGATGCCCATCTACACTCCGCTTCACTTTCTGAAACACGACATAGTTGTCGTGCGTCAATGCTGTGAGTGCCGCGTTTACTTTGGAGTCCTTCAACTCATATCTCTTTCGCAGAGCAAAGGCTTCTGCCAACTCCCCGCGTCGACAAGCCGTATCTAGTACCAGGTAGCCTACTACCTCTTGCAGTTCGACAGATGTGAGGGGCTGCTGCGGGTGAATCGAACGCAGCAGGTGAAGAATGGCTGGGTGATAGGATTCGGGATGTTTGACTAATATGGAGAGTCGAATGCAGAAAAGATAGGCCTGTGCAGCGAAATCATCAGCCCGCTTCGTGGCGACAATGCCCTCTCTAAGTTTTCGTAGAGCCGCCATGACATCGGACAGAGCCTTGGTGTTGGCAGGGTTCTGAAGCTTTTCATGATCGACTGTGGGTAGAACAGGTCGAGAGCTAGCGGGAGTCGAGCCTGGTTTTGATGATGATATTTCCAGTGACGAGAACCTCCGAAGGAGTTCGTCCCGCTGACCTGCATCGGAGCAAAACGTCATGTAGCGCTCCACTATCTTGGTGTAGTAGTTCTCTTGAGTCTTGAGGTCCAGTAACCTGGTATGTAGTGGTTAATAACATGACTTTGGTAGGTAGCACACGTATAAACCATCAATGAATTCACCTGGTGTCGCCCTTGGATGGGAGCCCGATGCTTTCCAAGGGGTCTTGCTCCACGGGCTTGAGGCGGCCCCACGGGCCCGATGAATTTCTACCGCCTCTATTCGGCATTATGAAATGGGCATGGATATGAACATGTATTTGCAGAGAGACAAGACAACTGGAAGTAAACCAAAGGCTTAGTAGACGTCGCTTACAGTGAGTGAGAAGTGCAAGTAAAACAAGGCGAGATGAAGTTCCCCGCCAGGGCAGCTGCAGGCAGTGGGGATTCAGGTTATCTAATCAGCACGCATTTGATACTGCGGGAGTGCAAGAGCAACCACGACGACGCTTCATGCTTGAGCCTAACAAATCTTGCAGAATATTAATGGAAAATGAACAATAAACGATAAAAATACAAATCACATGTAATGAACAGGGAGTACAATTATCATCATTCTTCATGGTGGGATTTGGTCATATAAATGTACAACTCTTACACATGAGGCTCCATCTCTTAAAGACTAGCTCATTGCCTATACCATGCATGATGCCCTGCACATTCACATCGATCCAGAGGTTGGTTGACATGCAGCACAGCTTATTAAATATGAAATATTCGAGACACCGTTTATTTGGCCCCAATTCGGCCAAGATGCCGTCGTCGTATCGGATTACCCCAACTGCCAAGAAGCTGCGGGAAACATCGGCAGAGAACCACTGCAGGGGCAAAATCATCGGCCGAGGCTATGTCTGCTCACACGATCAGTACCAAGGATTGAACGCATCAGCATTATGTACAAGTTTGTAAAAATTATCAAACTCCAATTTCCGGAAATGATGGTTAAATAAGCGGTGTATGCATTCCCGCACCCCGTGCACAGATCCATGTGGTCACTCTTATAGGAGTCCAGTTCTGAATGGCCTCCCGCGCCGGGCCGGCTCAAAAGTACCTGCATTGGAAGAAATCGGGACGGCAAGCCCCATCTCGAAATTACTAACTACTCCAAATACCCACAATCATGGCGATGCCATGCGGAGTACGAGAACAAGAGAGAAAGAGAAAGGGAGAGAAGAGCTATTGGAATGAGGTATGGTGCAAATTGTGTGCTTTGCTATATGCGTGGCCGTGCGTGAATAGGTAGACACGACACAGCAAATGCGTCTTGTTGAGCTCAACTTTGAACAAACCAATGCCAACAATTGACATCATACGTAAGTAAATAAGCATTGATGTAATTAAAAACAAGTGACTGGCTGGTCAACAAAGTCAAGTACAGCAAACCAATGAAACCGCCGCCATTCACTCCATAAGCAGCCTCGTCCCGCATGTTTCCGTGGCCTTCCCCGAAGCTTCGGCTACGACAGGAAGAAGCTTGCCGGCAAAGAGGAGCAGCTCTGAGGTCACACGATTTGGAGCTATTGCCAGCGCCCCGCCCGTCCCCTCTTAGTTTCTACATCTACATCAGATCTGCCATCGCCATCTCCAACTTCTTCTCTTCTCTTTTCTTCTTCTCCCTTCATCGTCATCCCTTGAGCCTCTGTGCCCGAACCAACGACTCCCAATTGCTTATCGCAGCAGCCCCCTGTAAGTCTCTCTCACAACGCCCCTGTTTTCGGCCCTGTTTTCTACCCTTTTTTTTGCCCCTCACACATCCCACGTTGCCCCTCCATCGGCGCATCAGCCCCACCATGATGTCTGTCTCAGCAGCTGCAAAATCGGCAGAGCATCCGTTGCGCGACAGGATATCGAATGATGGAGACAAGCTGGGAGAGGCAAGAATAGGGGTGATAAGGAGCACAATCGTCAATCCGAGACGGCGACCTGGTGATGGCGATTGCAATGGCCAGACCAGATGGCAATTGGACTGGACTGGACGACAGCACGCACGAGGCACATTACATCAAATGGCATGGAATGGAAACTCGCAGCCAATGATATCTCCACCTGTGACACGCTGATTGCGCTATCGACGAGCCGTGAGCCACTCAGGTCCGGCATTTGGAGCAAATCTCTCAGCTTGTCCCATCCGTCAACGGAGCTGCCCCTCCTTGGCCCTCATTATCGATAAACTCAGCCCGTCAATTACGCTGAGCCTTGTGGTTGAAAAACCCCGCGCTCTTACGAGTAGCAATTACCATCCAGCAATTCGCTTCCATTTTTTTCTCTTCCATTCTCATTTGATCCTTCACCGACCAAATCGTATTTATTAGGACGCCTCCATTGCTAACTTGTCCTCTCGCAACTTTTGCAGAACACAAATCCTTTACTCTCCTACGACCTTGCTTTAGTACAATTAACTCCAAATCCTCGCAAAAATGGGTGCTACCGAAGTCCTGAGCCGTAAGACCGGTGTCATCGTCGGCGATGACGTCCTGAGACTGTTCGAGTACGCTCGCGAGCACAAGTTTGCCATCCCCGCCATCGTAAGTTTGAAAACGAGTCTCTTTTAGCTCTCTATTAGAGGGATTTGCAGCTAACCAAGTGTCTAATTAGAACGTCACCTCCTCCTCCACCGTCGTTGCTTCTCTTGAGGCTGCCCGCGATGCCAAGTCTCCCATTATCCTGCAAATGTCCCAGGGTGGTGCCGCTTACTTCGCCGGAAAGGTATAAAAAAACCCTCATTGAATCTCTAGATTTCAACTGCGCGAACTCCAAGATGAAAACCGCTAACTCGCAATTAGGGTGTCGACAACGCTGACCAGGCTGCCTCCATCGCCGGTGCCATCGCCGGTGCCAACTACATCCGATCCATTGCCCCCGCCTACGGCATTCCCGTCGTCCTCCACACCGACCACTGCGCCAAGAAGCTCCTCCCTTGGCTCGATGGCATGCTGACTGCCGATGAGGCCTACTTCAAGGCCACCGGCGAGCCCCTTTTCTCTTCTCACATGATTGATCTATCCGAGGAGCCCGTTGACTGGAACATTGAGACCACCGCCAAGTACCTGAAGCGCGCTGCTCCCATGAAGCAGTGGCTCGAGATGGAGATTGGCATCACTGGTGGTGAGGAGGACGGTGTCAACAACGAGGATGTCGACAACAACTCCCTCTACACCCAGCCCGAGGACATCCTCAGCATCTACAACACCCTCTCTCCCATCTCCCCCTACTTCTCCATTGCCGCTGGCTTCGGCAACGTCCACGGTGTCTACAAGCCCGGCAACGTCAAGCTGCACCCCGAGCTGCTCGGCAAGCACCAGGCCCACGTCAAGGCTGCCATCAAGTCCGAGAACGACAAGCCCGTCTTCTTCGTCTTTCACGGTGGCTCTGGCTCCTCCAAGCAAGAGTACCTCGAGGCCATCAGCTACGGTGTCGTCAAGGTCAACATGGACACCGACATGCAGTTCGCCTACCTGTCCGGTATCCGTGACTACGTCCTCAACAAGAAGGACTACCTCCTGACTGCCATTGGCAACCCCGATGGTGACGACAAGCCCAACAAGAAGTTCTTTGACGTAAGTTATCCACTGCTACCTGCGAGACGATTCGTCGAGCCTAATGACTAACTGCCGTGTAGCCCCGTGTCTGGGTCCGTGAGGGTGAGAAGACCATGTCCAAGCGTGTCGCCGAGGCTCTCAAGGACTTCAACACTGCCAACCAGCTGTAAATGTCGTTTGCTTTGCTTAACAATGGGACATGGCTTTGAGAGTACATCGTGAGGACGAACCAAGCGTTCCGAATATTTTGTAGTAATCCTACCTACACCTCTAGAATACTCTACGTACCTATTGGTCTATTCAGAAGGAAAATGGGCACCGCAAACCGGCTTTTATGCGTTGGGAAAATGACGAAAAAAAGAAAGAAAGAAATGATACCAAAAAAAGTTGACAGAATTCAATGGTTGAAAATCCAAAAGAAAAAAAAAAGTAATTTTCATCTCTACATTAAAAATGTTTAACTCTCCCGTGAAAACCGTAGTGTACTCAAAAAGGTGGCTAGTGACCCATCCATCATGCCTCATTTATTCCCTTCCCCCCTTCACACAAAACACATCCAAAAAGGTCCCGTAATATTTCGCCCAAGACAACTGCGTTCTTGATTTAGCCCTCGCAGTGCCTTTTTTTCCCAATTGATGCCCTCTTTTGTTTTTTTGGTTGCATATATAAAAGTATATATAGAAATCGAAACGCGCCGTCTATTGTACCTTTGCTCATACGTCGAGTTTATTACTGACCCAAGAGCGTTGTTTCGATCTGCGCAACCTGCTCGTCGGTGAGCTGCTCGGCCTCTGCTTTGGCCGCCTTGGCGGCGTCGAATCTCCACAGGCCGCCCGTCTTGTCCTTGTCGCCGTCGAGGGGCACGCCGGCGGCCTTGCCCAGCAGCGCGAGGGTCTCGTCCTCCGCGACGTTGTTGAAGTACCTCCGCTCCCAGGGCTGGCCGTCGGCGGCCTCCTTGGAGCGCTGGGTTCGCTGGGCCTGCTCGATTTTGGTCTTCTCGACGGAGACGGCGTCCATGTCGCCCTTTTGAATGGCCTCGGCGACCTTGCTCCACGCGCGGCGGGACTCGAGGGGGTGCTGCTTGTCGAGGTCTGCGAGGGCGAGCTTGGTCTGCTCGGTGCCGGCGGCGTCGTAGGTGGACACGAGGGTGGACTTGGAGTTCTTCTTGGCGGGGCCCTGGTAGATTTCGAATTCCTTTGTCCACTGGCCGGTGACGTTGTAGAGGACGTCCTTTTCGTCGCCGGTGGGGAAGACGGAGGCGATGACTGTGTTCTTCTTACCGGACAGCCAGCCCTTTCCGCTGTAGTCGATCTTGGCGGTGTAGCCGCTGGAGCTGACGATTGTGCTGGAGCCGTCGAGCTCGACAAAGGGGGCGCCGAAGATGAGGCCCTCGATGTGGAGCGAGGGCAGGGTGATGAGGTAGCGCTCCAGCTGCTCCTTGTTCTCCCCGACGGGGACGGTGAGCACGGCGTGGCCAATCTGCTTGACGATGATTGTGCTCTTGAACGTGGCCTTTTGCGCGTTGTAACCCTCGAGCTGGATGCCCGTCTTGTCGTTGCGCACGCAGTAGGCCGTCGCGGGCGGGTGGTGGCTGACCTGCTCGGAGATGAGCGTCGTCTTGCCCGCCTCGTCGTTCCAGCTGCCGAGGAAGAGCTCGCCGAGGAAAGGGTTCAGGGGCTTCTTCTCGTTGCCAAACTGCTCGCTGCGGCTGGCGTACTGGTGCTTGAGGGTGGAGAGGAACCACTTGAGGACCAGCATGGCGCGCTTCGCGGGATCGGCCTCTGCGGCGGCGGCAGTGAGGATGGGCGGGTGGGTGGCCCAGTAGGAGGAGAACTCGGTGAGGGACTGGGACGAGAGGATGAAGGGAGGGGCGGTCAGGGAGGAGAGATCGCCATTGAAGGAGGCGATGGACTGCGGGTTTCGACGGTTAGAGGAGAGAGATTCTTTTGTTTGCGCAATTGAGGGTGTGATGGGGAGTTGGTAATTACCTTGAGGAAGGCCGACCAGCTGCCACTGTTTGCTTCCGCCATTTTGAAATGATGCTGTTTCTCGCTGAGGTTTGGTGAGGGTCAAGAGATGGGAGGAGAGGAAAAGTCGAAGATGCTGTTGGCTGTGCAGCGTGGGGTTGGTTTTCGACTTGTTGGACACAGGAGGCTTAAAGACGGAAAGCTAGTTGAGCGCTAGGCGGAGTTGATGATTGCGACTAAAAAGGATAAAATACTCGGTAGCTGGAGCAAGAGGAAGAAATACAGGAAATAGATGAGATGAAAGGAAAAAGAGGCAGCTAGAAGGGAGAAGAGGGAATGCGGACTTTGTCTCAAGAGGTTTTGAGATGAGCTCGTTGGGGTTGGAATTATTAAAGGAGGCAAGCCCACAATCCGGGTGTGTGCAGACAGGCCTGTTTTGGGACTAGCAAGTGATTGGGGTACGTTGTATATTTTTGGTTGACATGACACTCGAGATCAATGCTGTTCATGCAGCTGCTTGGATGCAGAAATACGGTATGGAATTACAGAGTAAAAGCAGGGATTGCGGGCGTTAAAGAGCATGCGTATTCCTCCATTGGAAGCTCGAGGCGTATCATTCAATGCAAGGAACCCTCCAGCAACGACATCATTGGGCCGAGGCGGCGAGAAGCAGAAGCAAAAGCTGCAAATGCCCTGGAAAACGCTGCTCCAGCACGTCACTGACTTTGGCCACGCGACAAGCCGCCATCGTCATCAGGGGAGATCGATGTACCGGACTGGGTGCGTGCCGTGTGGGGTGCGTACCGCAGCAAGGCAAGGGCAAGCGCTGGAGCGAGTTGCGATTGGGCGCGGGTTTAGTGGACATGTAGACTAACTCGTAGGGCCCTAAGCGTGCAGCTGGCTGGGGGGGCAGGGCAGGGCTGGGCGGAATACGAGTACGAGAGAGAGCGGTTCGGAGTTGGTGTCAGCTCGACTGCTTGTTTACTCCGGGAGGAGCTCCGGACTTTTTGCATGGGTGATGAATGGATTCAATGTAATGTTCTTTTGCAGCTATGAATGACACGAGATGATCATGCTTGACAAAGGACCCCTGAGAGAGTGTAAGATGCTTATTGTTGTGCCAAGGACCGACCCGTTGGTTGGCAGTTTGAGGCTGCCTCTTTTTTCAAATTAGCAAAGCTGCATGTACATGGTGGTACCTCAGCTCGATGTCTGTTGTCCAAATAGGAACTTGGAAGACTTGGCGGAAATGGGTTTCACAGCTGCCAGACCCCTGTTACAAAAGATTCCAAGGTTCCCAAAGCTGCGCCAACAATTTGCAGACTCGGTCCCAGTTTCGGTCATCTTCTGACACTCGCAGCAGAAGCCAGCTGAGGCCTCAAATCAACGTGATTTCATAACAAGGCAGTGCTTTCTTGATAAACGATGCTATTTCAAATTCACCCCGGCTTGAGAACCAAGGTGCAGCAGCGCTTTCAAACTTCAACGTAACCTCAGCCTGCTAGGTCGGCTAGTACCCGTGAGCTTTCAGGGTGCTCGCGTGAGCTTGTCTCAGCTGCTGCAGGGACGCAACTGGGACGGGCTGCACAGAAAATGTGATTGAGCCTGGGTTACAAGAATCCTACTTGAGCAGTCACATGGATAAATACAATGGCATTGAACTCTGCAATTCCCATAATCGATAATACTGTATTGATCTCAGATGCTCTCGGAACAAATCCATCTTCAATTCCATGTACCACCAAGTACCCCAGCGGCCCTCCCTGGCGGGTCTACGTTGGTCCGAAAATCGCCCCTGTTGTTCCGGCACGGCGCCGTCTCTTATTGAACTTTGGCCCCATCATGCCATCCGCCTTCGAGGTGCTCGCGTCACTCTCAACTCTCCGAGCCTCTCCATCCTCGCAGTGACATTTGCGACAGACGCACAGCCCAGCGAGCCGCGTCACCGCCTGAAACGCTTTGCCTAGGCCGTTCTTCTTCATTTCCCACATAGTGGCGGGAATCCTGTGGAAAGGCGCCACTCCAACAGCGGAAGCTGTGGGTGGCTCCAGTAAACCGGAGTCCATCATGTCGCAGCCTCCCGGACAGCCTCGCCTTTCACCTCAGTTTTGCTTCTCCTTTGGCACGCTTCGCGGTATGTAGACTCTTGGGGTGGCAATGTGGCTCGGCACTGTACTTATTATTGTTATTCAGATTTCCTGCGGCTGTCTCGATCGTCAATAGACGACTCCATCACTCAGAATCTCAATGCTCTGGTAACACCGGCTCGGACGGGCTTCGACCCTAGCTCAACTTCAAAACGTACCCCGCGATCCTTTGCCGAGCCGATCGACCCCGAAGCATGCCAGTCGTTCAAAGAGAAGGTCTTGTTTCCTTCGTGGAAGGCTAGAGCCGAAGTACTCAGCTATTGCGGGATCGTTGCCACCAGCCCGGACCCCGATGACCCCGAGGCTACTATTTTAGAACTGGAAAAGCAGAGAGACCGCGAGCGGATTGTTGACGAAAGACTGGATCCGTATTCAGGACGATTCTTCCCCCGAGAAGCTCGCACTCAGTCCCTTGCCCTCCTGATGCGACAGGAACGAGCCGTAGAGAACATTGTCCGCAGCAGGACTTGGGATGTCATCCAGGGAAGATGCGGTACCTCTAGCCAGAGCTGGCAAGATGCCATGAGCAATTGGGAGGCTGCACAGAAGCTCAACAAAGGTGATGGCAACCCGACTTCATCATGACACCGGATGTGACAAGAACCAGCACCAACTTGGGAGTATGGATTAATGATGCGGCATGTGCTTGTACGATTTTGAATGCGAAAACGAACATATGGATTGGAATATAGACGCCAAGCTTGTATATAAAACAAAAAGTGTACTCGTACCACCTATTACTACGAGGCCAATGTGCACTCTGTACAATATGAAACCCCCCTACCTTTTTATGTTTGTCTCTTAAACAACTTTATAACTTCTTTGTGCATTTCTTTCCTCGCACAGCATGTAACACCATTGATGTTATCCCAGTCGAGTCTTTACAGTGCCTCTTTGTTGAATTGAATCAACTCTGGCCACCTGCAGCCGAATCGTTCCCTCCGAATCAAGCCCACAGCTACCCCGCCAAAAGCTGCCTCTTTGTCTCGGGTTTTGGAGCCTCGAGATGGTGGGGCATTTGGCATTTGGCCTCGTTCGAGTGGAGGAACCCAACTCCGAAGTCCCGCCGGCCAGCGTCCAGTCTTGCTGCGCCGATTTCTGGCCTCCAATCAAGCACTGCAGGCATCCGTACAACTTCTGACGAGAACGCGCAACCGAAGCTCGAGACGGCTGTTGACGAGGGGCGAAATTCGACTTCTTCACTAGTGCAGAGGACAGGAATTCTCGTGCATTGTCAACCTGGGAGCGGCCATTTGTCCTTTTGACTCTCGAGCCACGCGACAAGAGCAACAGCAAACCACCTTTCTTTTGGGCTCGCCTCGACTTGACAGGCAACATCCGTCGCTACCTGATTGGCTGCATTTCGAGTCGAAATCAGAACCTACCATCGACCAAACATCGAGTGATTCCATCGAGCTACTGCCGACAAATTCGTCACGATGCCCCAACCACTGGCGCCGAAAGAAGCGGCGCAGTTCCGAACCATCATCCGCAGCTTCGAGGACAAGCAGTACAAGCGAGGTCTGAAGACGGCCGAGATGATCCTTAAGAAGCACCCCAAACATGGAGACACGATGGCTATGAAGGCGTTGATTCTCAACAGCCAGGGAAAGTCAGACGAGGCTTTCCCTCTCGCAAAGGAGGCCCTGACGGTCGACATGAAGTCCCACATCTGCTGGCACGTCTACGGTCTCCTGTATCGATCAGTCAAGAACTTTGAGGAGGCTATCAAGGCATACAAATTTGCTCTCAAGCTCGATCCTAGCTCTGCCCAGATCCAGCGAGATCTTGCCATCCTCCAGGTGCACGTTCGTGACTACCAGGGATACATCCAGAGCCGGACAGCTATGCTCCAGGCGAGGCCGCAGCTGCGCTCCAGCTGGACGGCATTGGCTATTGCGCACCATCTGGCTGGAAGCCTTACAGAGGCGGAAAAGGTTCTCACCACATACGAAGAGACGCTGAAATCGCCCCCTTCTCGGTTCGACGTTGAGCATTCCGAGGCAGTCATGTACAAAAACTCCATCATTGCCGAGCAGGGTGACTACCAACGAGCCCTAGACCACCTGGAGACTGGTGCCAAGCACAACCTCGATCGACTGGCGGTGCTGGAATGCCGTGCCGACTACCTCCTCAAGCTGGGGCGCAAGGAGGATGCTGTCAAAGCTTACCGACTCCTCCTCGACCGTAACTCGGAGCACACTCTTTACTATGAGAAGCTGGAGGAGGCCATGGAGCTCTCTCCTGACGATGTGGTCGCACGAAAGGCTATTTATGACGAGTATGCTGCCAAGTACCCTCGTTGCGACATTGCTCGACGAGTCCCACTCGACTTCCTCAGCGGTAAGCAACTGAGCCCCGTTCAAAAACGATGATTGATGGATACTCTTGAGAGGAAGAAGTTTTTTTTTTCTAACAATTTTTCTTGTAGGTGATGAGTTTCGACAGGTTGCAGAATCATATCTGACCCTTGTGCTGAACAAGGGAATCCCCTCTCTTTTTGCCAACCTGAAGCACCTTTACTCTGATTCGTTCAAGAAGGATACTCTGAGAGAGCTCGTTGAAAAGTACCTCACATCCCAAGACGTCGACTCTGAGAGTAAAGACAAAGGAGAGGCCGCCGCACTTTACTACCTGGCTCAGCACTACAACTACCACATGAGTCGCGATTTGGCAAAGGCGCGCGAGTATGTTGATCGTGCCATTGAAAAGGATCCCAAGAGTGTCGATTTCCACATGACCAAGGCCAGGATATTGAAGCATGAGGGCAACATCAAGGAGGCGGCAGAGATGATGAACCAGGCCCGAAGACTTGACTTGAAGGACCGATACATTAACAGCAAGTGTGCCAAGTATCAGCTTCGAAATAACGAGAACGAGAAAGCTCTCAAGACCGTTGGCCTATTCACACGAGCAGAGACCGTCGGTGGCCCCCTTGCAGACCTTTTGGAAATGCAGTGCATCTGGTTCTTGACGGAAGATGGAGAGGCCTATGCTAGACAAGGAAACACTGGCCTTGCTTTGAAGCGATTCCACGCCTTGAACAACATCTTTGAGGTTTGGCAGGATGACCAGTTTGATTTCCACAGCTTTTCACTCAGAAAGGGCCAAATCCGAGCTTATATCGACATGGTTCGTTGGGAGGACCATTTCCGGGATCACCCGGTCTACACGAGAGTGGCTCTTGATGCTATTAACCTCTATCTCAAAATGGCCGAAAAGCCCTCGGCCAACGGAACCAACGGGACAGATGAAGAGGATGCTCTCGAGAAGAAGAAGGCGGCCAAGAAGGCCCGAAAGGAGCAGCAGCGTCTCGAGAGAGAGGAGGCGGAGAGACAGGCCAAGCAAAACCCCAACAAGGGCGACAAAGCAGAAGATGCGAAGAAGAAGGACGAAGACCCTCTTGGCTTGACCTTGGCGGCGACGACAGATCCCCTCGGCGAGGCAATGAAGTTCCTAGGACCAATGCTGCAAGTGAGCCCGAAGAGCATCGACGCCCAGATTGTTGGATTTGAGGTTTACATGCGCAGAAGTAAGCAGCACTTGTCTTTGAAGTAAGAATGTTTGAAATAAGGAGATGCTAACAAGCCATTCTAGGTAAATATGTCCTTGCGCTGCAGTGCCTTAACCGAGCTCTGGGAATCGATGCCGAGAACCCGAGGGTGCACGAGCAGGTCGTTGCCTTCCGAAAGCTGCTCGACAACGCCCCGTCAGACCTCCCTCCCAAGGTTCTCGAAACCCTCAAGGCTGAATTTAAGCCTGTGGACGAGACTGCGGATCTGAGCAAATACAACGAAGCCTTCCAGGCAAAGCACCAGGCTAGCCCCCTTCATGTGCTCTCCGCCATCAAGGCCAGGCTACTGTTGGGTGTCGATGTTGCAAAGTGCGAAAAGGAGATTTCTAGCCTTATTGAACACGCGAGTGCAACATTTACGGATGCCGTAGCTGCGCTGGAGACGCTCAAGAGCTGGAGAAGCAAAGAAACAGACGCGTTCAGGACAGCAGCTCTGGCCAAATGGCCCAACGTTTCAAGACTATCCGAGTAGATTATCAAATGCGGTACCTAGTTGAACAAAAAATGGATAAAATAGGGGCACTGGTGAAAATTGAGGATGTGGTATTTACAAGTTGGTAATCTGATAGAGGCCCTTTTTTGGAGGAGGAGAATGAAACTGGCTTGGAAGCGGACTTTGAGATACCGGGATCTGGGTTACGCTTCACATTTACGCATCATGCAAATCCATCCGGCAGAGAGCCTGTTGACGGGCTTTCTGCGGATGGAAATGGTTTTCTCTGGGGAGTTTGATTTTGGAAGGGAGGACGGATGCATTATATAAAAGTTGGTAGGCATTTGTGGAGTTGAAGATCTGAAAGATGAAGGGAAGAAGATTCGAGAGGTGTTTTGCGTGTGCGTTGGGGGAGTGAGCAGTGACAGAGGCATTGCGTTGATGCGAGCGTTTTGCTGCAGAATGACGGACATTTATCAAATGCTTAGGTACTCACTTAGTGCTAATTTGTATTGGATCCCTCTTGGGTTAAAAAAAAAACAGTCAACATTACTGCATATTTGTACATACTCGCTACTACTGCCATAAAACAACAAATCTCTACTCGACAATTGAGATTCTTTCAAGCTCTGTTTGTCTTCACCTTCAATCTAGACAAACGCCAGAAACAGCGGGTGCTTATGCTGATTCATCCTGGCGCGATTCTCCGGATAGCGGCTGACTGGAGCACTGTGGAGCGCTGGAGCTCTTCTTTAGCGCAATCTTCCAGGAGCCTTATCCCTTATCGGGGCTGCTACAAGTTGCCGCGGCCGTTTTACAAGTCACTGCATCGCCAAGTTGAATCTTACGCGTGAAAGGGGCTTGAAGCTTCTCCCTTTTCTGCTTGCCGGCTTGTTCCAGCTAGTTGTCATTCCTTAGCCCAATATCTCACGCTCGCTGACATTTATCTTTTTTTACTCGTCATCCTGTCCCTCTCTCTCCTCTATCTACAGGTTTCTCTTTTGTTTCTGTTACCCTGTCGTTTGCTTCTTCGATTCACTCCTTGTTTAGCGAAAGCTAGCTAGCGAGCTTCAATTTCCCAAATCCACGGACGCTCGGGTACCTCGGCCGCCGAGACTCGTAACCCCCCAAAATCCTCGATGCAGGACCCCGTGCGACTTGCGAGTATTGAGAACGGCGCAAAGAAGATGGTGGCCTCTGAAGCAATTGGAATGCGCCTGGGCCTGGGGGGCAACAAGACGCTGACGATTGGCGAGAAGGATCTCGTTCTTTTTGGTACGGAAGCAAAGAAAGACATGCCGTGATTCTGGCTGGGATTTAGGGCTGACAATGTGTATTCGATAGATCCCGATGGAAAGAAACACAACAAGTCATCCAATGGCAAAGCTTCTTCCGGCAAGCAGCTCCTCGACGACCTCTCCTGCTTCAATTGCTTACCACTCGGAGGTGCAGATGGCAAGGGGAAACACACGATTCCACTGTATAATGTTCTCTGGGCTGAATTGCGTGACGATTCTCTTGTAGTGGATTACGCGGCACCGCGGAAGTCGTCGCTGAAGTTGCAGAAGTGGACGTTTGCGCTCCCCACTCCAGAGGTTGAGGCTGACGGCCCGTCACCCGAGACGTTTGTGTCGGCGCTCATTGCGGCCGCGTATGGTGAAGCAAAGCCGCGAAAGCGTGCATATGTGCTTATCAACCCTAACTCGGGACCTGGAGGAGCGGTGGGCAAGTGGAAGAAGCATGTCAAGCCAATTTTTGATGCTGCCAGGATGGAGATGGATGTGGTGAACTTGAGCAGGGGCGGAGAGGCGACGGAGCTTTCAGAGAAGGCGGATCTTGACAAGTACGATACCATCATGGCACTTTCGGGAGACGGAACGCCATTTGAAATCTTCAATGGGCTTGGGAAGAGACCTGATGCTGCGAAGGCGTTAGCTAAGATTGCCGTGAGCCACATTCCTTGCGGATCAGGCAATGCGTTTTCGCTGAACTGCAATGGAACCAACGATGCTGGACTGTCGGCCCTAGCAGTTGTAAAGGGCGTGGTGATGCCGTTGGATCTCGTGTCCATCACACAGGGTGATCGACGCATCCTCTCGTTCCTGTCTCAGGCTCTGGGACTCATTGCCGAAAGTGACCTGGGCACGGAAAATATGCGCTGGATGGGCAACACGCGCTTCGAAGTTGGCTTGGCGACGCGCGTTTTTAAGAAGAAGTCGTATCCGTTTGACTTGTCTGTCAAGCTGGAGATTGAGGGCAAGGAGATGATCAAGCAGCACTACAAGAAATATGCTTCTGATTCCGCTCTTTTGAACGTGGATGCTGAGGTTGCCGCGGCTGGTGAAGAGGGCTTGCCGAAGCTAAAGTATGGGACGGTCCAAGATGAGATTCCGGGAGATTGGCAGACGGCGTCTCATGACAACATCGGCACATTTTATGTTGGAAACGTAAGTCTGCAAGATGAGGAGTATACTGTAAAGGTAACAAGAGCGCTAACACAATGGTGATAGATGGCTTACATGTCGCCCGACGCCAACTTCTTCACTGCCGCCGTGCCCACGGACGGCCTCATGGATCTGGTCATGATTCCCGCGGATATCTCACCCGTGGCCGTCACCAAGGCTCTTCTCGCTGTTGAATCGGGCAAATTCTTCGATAATCCTCATGTCACGTACAAGAAGATCTCGGCGTACCGCATCACCCCGCGGAACCAAGAGAGCGGATACATCAGCATCGACGGAGAGCGCATTCCTTTCGAACCGTTTCAAGCGGAGATTCACAGAGGTCTGGGGCGCGTCATCTCGAAGAAGGGAGTGTATGAGGCGGAGGGCCCGGCCGGATGGGAGAAGGCATAGGAAGCTTTCTGCCGGACGGTGTGATATGGCATGTCTATTCAACGAAAATAAGGTGCAGGGTCTGAATGACCAGAGGATTCAAGCAGGCGAGCGGATTGATTGATGGATGTGTTGTTCACAATTTAAGAACGGATGAGGCTTTAATGAGGATGGGGATGGTCTCAGATGGATATTCCCCCTTCCTTTTCTTACTTACTTGCTTTTTTTTAAAGCCTTCGCTGTATGTTGCGAGGATGGATAGTATATACCCAGTTATTAGAGGGCGCTTCTGCCCCTAGGTTACACGTAATGGTACAAATGTTGAGGTTGATTTGACAAAGTTCAAGGCAGGCTCATTCGAAAATTAGAAGAGACTCCCTGATATGGAGATTATGGGAGGCCTCGTGATACGGGGTAATGGCAATGAGAGTGTTTCAAACATGGAGTAACGGAAAAGTATCTCTGGTGGAATATTGGGGATTGCGAGGAGATGGGTCTTGTTGAACTTACTCCTCTATTCTGATACGGTTTGGAAAGTTTATGAGATGGGGTTTGGTTGTGGCTTGGAAAGTTATATGGATTTGTGTTTCAGGGCGAGATTAAGTTTTATATATTTATATAGGTATCTAATTCTCCGTATTGTACCGAGTTTGTCTCGTATGATGTTTCTCCAGATGTACCATGTTTGATGTTCACCGAGCAGCATCTTTCTAAGTAATCTACTTGGTCTATTCGTATCGTTCAAGATACCAACGATGTTCTGTTGAAGCAGCCACTCAAGGCAACCAGAGATTTTATGGAGACGGTGATATCAAGTCAACACTCTTTTGGGATTATTGAACTAAGAGATAAAAAAGCCTTTGTAAAGGTGAGGGACAAAACAAGCCCCCAGAAAGACCGCAACCCATTAGAATGGCTCGCCCTTCACAGGGTGCTCTTTGTCAATCTTCCACCAAGTATGCGCCGCCTTCACTTTTTCGAGCGTGAATGTTGGCTCCTTTTTCATTTCCCCCCTTTCCTCGATCTCTCCCATTTCCCCGTGCCCACACAATTCCCCGTGCTTACACAATTCCCCGTGCTCACAAATATGCCCGGCCTTTTTCATTTCGTCTGCCTCACACATTTCATCGGTCTCTCCCCTCTTCTCACTCTGTCCCCCGTTCTTCTCTTCCTCTTCCTTTTGCTTCTTTCTCTTCTTTTCCTCTTCCTTCAGTCTCTTTTCCTCTTCCTTCTGGTGCTTTTCGAACTCTTTTTGCTCTTCTTTCTTTTTCTTCGCTTCTTCCTTCTTCTTCTTCTTCTCTTCCTTTTCCTTTTCCTTTTGCTTCTTCTTTTCTTCCTTTTCCTTCTTCTTTTCAGCTTCTCTCTGCGCCTTATCTCTTTCTTTTTGTTCCTTCTCAGCCTTCTTTCTAGCTTTTTCTTGCTCCTTTAGTTTCTTCTTTTCTGCTTTTCTTTTCTCTGCCTCCTTTCTATCTTCCTCTTTGCACATGGCCTGCACTTGGGGCCTGACCTTTTCTATATAGATTATTAGTTTTACGTTCCTGATAGTAGCGAGAAATAAGAATAAAATACGTACTCAAGGTCTTTTTGGCACCACATGTACTAAGGATGCATTTCTTGGCAGACTGTGCAATCTTTGCGCGCTGTTTGCACAGGCAAGGGAGATCATCAAGCTGGCAGGTGGATGCCGACTTGACGGCGATCTGAATGCAGGGAACAGCGCAGGAGGGCAGGCTGTCGATGCCGGGAGTGGTGGTGTTTTTGACGAGGTGTTCAAAGGAAACATCATTGTCGGATGGATCAACATGGGATGGAGTAACATCCTTGAGAGATCTGAAGTCGAAGTAAGGATGGGCAGATGCCAGTAAGGCAAACGCGGGAAGGAGGGCGAAGAGGTTCTTCATCTTGTATTGATAAAGGATTGTATTATTGGGAGGACTGAAGTGTCCAGCGAGATGGTGCGTAACGTTTGGAAAGAAAGGAGAGAAATGAAAAAGAAGAGGACCAAAGGCCACCTTTATAGTTGGCGAAGGGAAAAACAACTTTGGGATCGGCACTCGACGAAAGTCTATCAAAGATTCGTCGAAACTGATAATGTGGACAACTTTTACATTGTAACCCTACCCACATCTCGACTGGAGATCTGTTATGCCATAAATAAAGTCTCAGACTCTTAAAGTTACATTATATGTCGGTTAATTGGTGAGAATACTGCTCTTAATCCATATATCTCAAAGTATAGACAGGTACGTGTACCTACTATGAAGCATGTGACCAAGTTCGAAAAGTATTTTGTGAGCCACAGCGAGCAAATGGCTAGTGGAACCGAAAGAGACCGAAACTCTACATAGAACTTTTATTGTACTCGAAGAATAAATGGACACGTACGTGCTATGGATGATACAGTGGCGAAATGCTATAACGCAGAAGCAGAGAGATGTGGGTTGTCCATGTTTTGGGAGGACTTTGAGAAATGTCACGATCAACAGTTAGAGAGATCTCGTGCGTCAGGGTGGATATTTAATTTTTTCCATATGAGTGCGTGTAAGTTCATGAAAACCCATATTTAGTATGTAGCCAAGACGGCATACCGCTTAGATTGCTAGAGCTTTCCACATCACCATATATGGAAAACCGACATGAAGAGGTAGTCCAGAGCCAAGCCCACTAGCTTCAAATGCAGCCTCAATCGGACCGTGATCTTAGTCGCCAGCAGGCATATTATAGTAAGACTAGACCATTCTCAAGTTGGACCGCAGCGCGTCGTCGTGCATGTATCTAACCGAAAAAAAGGCACAGCCTTGACTTAGGGGTAAATCTGCCTTGGCCCGCAAGAGGCATCCTATGAGACCTACCCCTCTCAATAATTATCCATATGCAGTAGACATAGCATATCAATAATACACAGACTGTGGTGCCGATATCTAGGATAAAGAATCTGAATATGTCCTTTGAGAATCCCGAAGATGATCTGGGCGGCAAAAAAAATGATGTGGCCGCGATATCTTTGGTCAGTGGACAGGCTGAATCTGATACTCCTTTGTATCAACCACTTGATGATCGCTACATCCGTCTATTGAAGCTATTACCAGGCAGTGGCCCCGATCCTATCCGGATCCAACTACTATCCATCTCGCTGGAAGATCCAGGTCCTTATACGGCACTATCGTACGTATGGGGAGACGCCGAAATCGACAGACGGACAATATACTCAGGCGACACGGAGCAGCTGAGTGTGACAGCCAATCTCTTCCATGCTCTCTGTCGCTTTCGCGATGTCTCGGAAACGCGAACATGGTGGATTGATGCACTTTGCATCGATCAGAGTTCCATTTCTGAGAGAAACCAGCAAGTGAGGATGATGTTGGAGATATACACAAAGGCTGAAGAGACCGTCATGTGGCTAGGCGAAGATGGCGATCCGAACCTTGAAATGCTGTTCAAGGTGGCAAAGGCACGGCATGAATATGCCAGATCCAAACATATTATTGAACTACCAGGAGGGAAAACGCCAGTATATTTATACAGCAATGACTTGGAGTCAATGAAAATTGTGGCTAATGTACGGGATCGATATGCTAGTCGGTGGGTATCTGAAGATGCTCGCCGTCACTATGGGTCTCCCGATTCAGATCCTAAGATGGTCACCGTGGCATATCGAGATTTGGAGACGGGAGAAATGGGAGAAACACACGGTGGCCCCGAATATCTTATTCTTGCTCTCGACTTTGACAAGTCTCGCGTTCAAAAAGCTGAAAAGGAAAGCCTTCCCGACTTTTGCACGTTTCTGTTAGAAGCTATAAAGCCCGCGGAATTTGATCTGACGGATGCTCAATGTATTGGACTCCTGCATGGCTTGGACTACATCGCATCTAGGCCATATTGGCGACGAGCTTGGGTCATCCAAGAGGCTATTGTTTCCGAGAAGGCTACCTTGGTCTGTGGAAAACATGAAATCGACTTTGATGTATTTTGCACGGTCTATGGATACGGACGCGCGATTGGACTGGATGTGAAAAATGTCGTTTTGGATGACGTGCGTATATTTGACGTGAGGACATCATTGAAAATGCTCATGGAAGTTATGACGCAACCGCCAGACCAGAAACCCATCAATTTTATGTCATTACTGGAAACGATTTCGCAGATTGGCTTTTATCGAGCAAGAGGGCAGTCCAAACAAATGCGTGATCTTACTCTCGGACATCTGATGGGTGTCTTTGGCGGACAATTGGCCACAGACCCAAGAGATCTTATCTTTAGTGTGGTTGGGCTGTTACGACATTTTTCAGAGCTTCCATCCCAACTTCACTGGGCCAAAACGTCCATCGACTATTCTCTAGATGTTCAGGCTGTGTTTAAAAATGCGGCCAAACATATCGTTGACAGCTACCCTAAACATCGAATTGACAACCAGCCGAGAAGGGACTATATCCTTTCCTTTGTTAAATTTAACCCATCTAGGGATACCTCTCTCCCAAGCTGGATTCCTAACTGGATCTCTAACAGGGGCGCTTCAAATGTTCTATTTGCTGAAGACGACCCCCAGATCGACACTTTAATCGAGTATGATGCAAAAGTTGAAGGTGATTACCTCGTTCTTTCTGGTCACATTGTCGACACAGTAACAATGTCTATTGATATTGGACAAGATGAAGATTTTTACAATGAGGTTGATCTATACAATATCGTGGTGGAGCAAAATCTTGGAACAAGATACGGTTCCCAAGAAGCTCGATTTGAAGCGTTTTGGCGAACCATTGTCGCAGACAACCCCATTGGGATGAGGGTCATTAATGGTGGCGACTTTGCTTCTTTAAAACTTGAATCTCTGCGCTCGTGGATTGCTCTCTGCTCGGAGAATTACCAAAAGCTTCAACAGATTTGGTCGCATCGACTCAAGTTTCGGCGGATACTGGGACCTATGATCGCCGATATGAAAGACAAAAACAAGCAAGGTGAACTTCCTCAGAGATTATTGGATCACATACCTACGGAAACCATCGAGGAACTGTTAAAGCAAGAGAACGATCCTGTATGGAGCTCCACTGAGGCTGGGGCGCCTAAACAGTTCATTATCACAGAGCACGGGTTCTTCGGGACTGGGCTCCCTGGCGTCGAGGTTGGCGATGTCGTCGCTATTCTTGCTGGCTCTGGAAATCCTTGGTATTTGCGAAAGCAAGGCGACCATTACATAATTATTGGGAAAGGTTGGATACACGGTCTTATGTATAGAGATGACGAGTACCATAGGCGAGGTTGGAGAGATAAGGTCGAGGCGATTCGACTTAGGTGATCATTGGTAGCAGGATTTATGAATGATGTGAATATTAAATCTTCTCTCACTACTCTGTATAATGTCTAAGATGAAGGTTTATTTCAATGCTCTACTTACAGCCCTGGAATAGTCCGATGGTGGTGTATCAAAGAGAAAATATTGGCGGCACAATGTTTTGGGCATTTATCGAGCCAACCATAGGCCATAAGTGCTTGGATCATCATTATGCTTGTCACCGAGTCAAGTAATCATATATCCTAAGTACTTTGCCTATCTGAGAAGCAGAAGCCAGTGAGACCGATGCCATGGCGTGGCCGTAGGGTCTGGGCACAATGCAATACTCGCCAAAGATTTTTTCTTAGTTGCCGGCTGGAGAGCAGACCGTGGCACCGCCTTCAGATAGCTCGCAATGTATCTTGGCCTTGGAAGAGGAAAGCTCATAAGTAGCTTGAAGAAGTCCTTAGTATTGGGTTCAGCCTGGCCAACAGTAGAGGGGTGAAATCCTCCCAAATTACGGTGGAGGCAGGTTTTCTCTGAGACATCGATTCGCGCCGCCTAAAGACGAGCAATGGAGAACCTGACCGTCAAGAAATGTTGCTCTTCCAAGTTAACTCGGCCGTCGTGGACTGGCTCTCGGCTTACCCCCAGAGTCACCACAAGGCGCATATTTGGCCATGTCAACAGGTGGGCCAATGCAGAACGAACCAAACTTCGGGGGTTAGGCTGACACGGTAGGATTCCTCTTTCCCCCTTTCTTATTCCTCCTTTCTCCTTCTTTTTCTCCGTTACAAACATGGGTGCCATGATATTCCGGCATAATCCCCGGCATAACCCCCGGCATAACTCTCGGAGCCCCAACCCGTCCGAAGAATCCTGCAGAGGCTCCTGGCGGGGATTTCAGGACACGGGGATGTCCTGGTATATCGCGATAGGTTCGGGCCTTTCGTAAAATATAGGGTGGTAATGCCTTTCCTTTCCTGCCTGAAATAATACCGCTGAAGAAGACCCCCTCCTTACATTTCCTCAGATTATTCGTTGTAAACCCTTTCAAAAGCTAATCTATATAGCCTTCTCCCTGTTAACTTAGATGGAGAATACAACCTTTATTTCCCTCCGTATACCAAAATATAATGAAAGCGGACGGTAGTTTTGTTGCCCCTTTAGTTCTACTGCCTGGATGTGATTCTATATATCTAGCTTACTTAGTGGATATGAATACTACTTGAACGAGTAATGAAAATAAGCTTGTAGTTATGTAAAATGGCTTACTCTCTTAAGCGGCTCGCCTGCTTAAGTGGCTCATCCGCCTATGGACTATCTTGGTCTGAGTTACCTTATTGCCAAGTAATAAAGAGGGACGAGGAATTACATGTACTAAACTAAGTTACATAGTAGTAATTAAAACCAATTAGCCTACTTAGTGGACGTTAAAAGAAAACGGACCAACAAACAAACATCTGGTTTGTATTGGCTGGCGGTCAGGCTAGCAGTGAGTAATCTTACACGCAGCCGGTAATACTGATAAGAAGGACTTTAGGGTTTTAATCTGAGTGTATTGTGAATGTCGTGTCAACGACAGGTTTTCAAAGCTATCTAGAACGGGTGTAGTGAAGTGAAATTATCAGCAGTCTCTCCAGCTCGTTTGTGAGAGCCAAGATTAGTTGGCTAGGTAGAAGCGTTAGTGTATTCAATGTTTGATGTTGTGAAACGGGATGCTTACGGCTGTCGATACCACGCTCACCCCAGAAATGAGCTCCCAGACCAACCGTGCTCTGGCATCGGCGGTTATCGTTAGAAGTAGGATCAGCGTTGCAGCTGCAGCCGAGGGCGCCGACGGCGTGCTCGTCAGCGCAACCACCTCCGTTGCTGCTGAAGAAGGTAATGGACTCGCAGTTATCATTGAAGTTGTTTTGGCAAACAATAAGCCAACTGCCAATGCCTCCATTGGGCTGGGGTAAAGCATCGCAATCTCCAGGAAAAAAAGATCCAACGAAGTTTTGGCAGTTGTGGTCTGAGTATATGTTGATTTGCAAAGCCGTGGCAACTGTTCCCATTGCCATGAGGCCAAGGAAGGAGATGTAGGATCGGTTGAGAATCATTTTGGCTGTTGGATAGTCTGGGTCGAACTTCGAATCTGGGACTTGATAGCTATACTGAAGTTGTAGATGTGTGAAAGGAATGATTTTTTTTTGGTGTTAACAGTTGGTGGTTATGTTGTGATTTATATCACTCTAGCTGACAGCAATAGGCCCGCTCAACGAAGTGTCTACAACTACAATGATACATTGATCCCGCTCCTATTGACAAGGTCTCATCTTTGCATAGAGACCTTTGACATTATGCTTGATTTCAAGGCCATCTAAGGGAAAACATGTTCGGCTAAGACGGCACTCACAATAATCTTGGTACTTTCCACGTCGTGGTTAAAAGTGCCAAGACTAGCGCTTACAGCTGCTGTCTAACCAGGAACCGAGCTAAGATTCAACATGCCTACATGTAAGCAGCGTGGAGAATCCAAACTGGTTAGCTGGCGGCAGTTGTGATGCTTGTTTGTCCTATCTGTATAAGCACCCTATTCGTTCTACACCAAGAGTAAGATACAGTGGCGCCCATAAAAGAAGAGTTTGAGCATGAAGAGAATTTGAAATTACTGTACACATCACTTATCTGTGCATTCATCCAAATTCACATGCTTGGCTTACCAATGTGAATTGGTTCCAGCTTGTGAATACGTATCTGTAACTCCTTGTTATCTTAGTTGATACTATCCTCTGTACTCCCAAATATAAGAATATATCCTAAAAGGGAGTGAAGTGTTGACTATCCCAGGACCACTCTGCTAGCCTACTCTGACGGGTCATAAGATAGGAACGGACACACGGGATGATAGACTGAGAAACCATGGTTGTTTTCAAGCTTACTATGGATTTCGGCGTTATTAACACTCCGCTATGTTCGCCTCCTCGACAACATTACGCCGGGAGCTGCTTTTAGTTCAATAATTTTAAGGAGTATTACAAGCATTACATTCCTCCTCTTTCTAACACTTCATCTTAGGATTCCCTTCGGCGTCATTAACACTCCGCTGTATCCACTGCCTCGACAAGATTACGCAACAGCTTTTCATACAAGCATTAAACTATTCCTCTTTCCAATACCTTGTCTCATAATTTTAGCAGTAATACTATCTCATTTCTGTCATAACTGTAGAAGTCCACTCTCGTTCAATATTCAAGAGAGTTATAATCCCATTACAAGGGCTAACTTGTACTCCTAAGTCCTCTATTATAAATACCGGATGGAAATGCTACTTGCCTTTCAATCTTACACTTCCCGGTCGAGATCTCAACACTTCTAGTATCCGTATCCAGTATTCAAGTCGTATCTACTGCAACTAAGTTGACGCAAATGTGAGTTAATTTACGACTTGGTGTTTTACAGACATGAATATGCTGACCGTTGACTTTACCCAAACTAGGTGGTTTGATTCACCATGGTCAAAAATTTTGAAGTTTCTTGGAGCGACGACATACGAGAAACTTCCGCGTCTAGTAGAAGCGTCTATGGATGAAGAACCGGAAATTTCGGGGCACCATGAACCTGAAAGACGCTCCAAAAGGGCCATCTCTCTTTTCTTGCGCCTTTTTATTGTAATCCTAGCAGCATGGGGTTTGCTCAATCTGTGTCAGCAAGTATGGTCTCACTTCATGGCCCGCCAACCATCCTGTTATTGCGGGGAAACACCCACAGAAGCGGCCTCCCGCGGTTGCATTTATGATCATATGGCGGCAGCTTGGCTTCCCAATGGCTGCTGCGATGAGGGTTTGGTCAAGATTTTCGAAGAACTGGCTGATGGCCATAACTGGACATATTTTGACTACCCTGAGTTAACCAAAGAGCTTAGCACTGCTGAGGTCTCAAGTCTCGCAGGGGTTGGGGTTCAAATTAAAGATGGTGTCGGTGTTGTTCGTACTACTATCGACTGGCACCTATCGCATTGTTTATATACGTGGTGGAAGCTCACGAGGGTGGCATCAACGGGTAAGCTTATGGGTCCTAAGTATAGCAATGAGGAACATGTAAAGCATTGCATTCTCGAGGTGTGGAAGCACTTGAAGCAATCTTCTAACCTTAATAAGCTATCTAGTATTACTGGGGTTTATCTTTTTCCTGAATGAGACAGTAATACCTATTGCTAATTGAGACCAAATTCGGACGTTGCACAAGACTGAACAACTATAGTTAGCAAACTAGCACTGTTAAGTTTATAATATTTTAATGTCTAATAAGCAATCTATAATGTGCCTTTTCCCTTCAAAGTTCTTGAGTCCTTTCATTTAGTACAATCTCATAATGTCTTACTATAATACCTCGTCTTGGATGTAAGAGGTGTTGACGGAAGACCGGCTGGAACGCGCGAGGTTCTGCCGGATACGGTATGTACGCAGACGAGAAGCTAGTTGCAAATATACGAACATTGACAAAAGATAGTAAAAACCAAGCCCAAGTGACTTTATACAGTCACTAGGCTAGAAACACCATAGTGCTTATATGTAAGCTCCATGTAAATGTACGTTTACGATATGTTTTCTCCGATTGGCCAAGCTACTCTGCTTACTTATTGCATTGATCCCAAATCAGTCCACGAATCGGACAGAGCATATCGTAAAAGTAGCTTACGGAGAACGTTACTTCAATTTCCACCACCCGTTGTCGTGGCGGCCTCTTCAACGGAGTATTACTGAACATAGTGTTCCGGTCACCGTCTAGCGTTTACGAGACCCTTCTACATTTGGATATTTAGTGTGTCTATCTTAGAGAAAGTCACTTATTACGTAGAAGTAGATAGAGAAGCACGTCATTCAAGGAGAGGAAAACGAACCATGGCCAGAGGGAGAGCCTGTGCTCAATGGTGGCCGAGCAGCAGCAAAGCTGACATTTCACTGGTCCCTCGACGGACGAGGGCCAGCCGACCCAAAGTTCGAACGGGCTGTGGTACATGGTGAGTAACAACACACCTCCCCATGTGTCGAGCCTCTCTACGATGGGTTCTCTGCCTGTGCTTTTGCTAACGAGCCTCTAGCAAGTAAGTGCTTCGCTGTGATATACCGGCGAAACTTTCAGCTGTCTCATGCATGAATATGATAGGAAACGTCGGGTCAAATGCGGAGAAGAAAGGCCGCAATGCCTTCGATGCATCTCGGGGGGCTACACATGCGACAGTTACAATGGCGGGACATCTGCTGCTACGGACCTACATGTACGATGCGAGTTTATTTTTTCGGGACCAGACTTCGAAGCCCGCCAGCGATCCTGTGGTTTTCGAACCATTACGGCGACCATCGACGGCACTGATATTGAGAAGCGATACTTCCACGAATTCAAGAATGTTGCGGCGCAGGACAACATTTACGAGCCCGACTGCCAACTTACTCGTTTCTTCAGCCGTGTGTGTACACAAATCAGCCATCAAGAGATTGCTGTAAAGCACGCCATGGTTGCTCTTGGCTCTGCCTACCAGCTTCTACAGCCAAAGTATCCCTCTACGTCAAGTTCAACATTGGAAGATTTAGAGCTCTTTACTACCGGACAATACAACAAGGCTTTGAATCGATTGCAGAGGCTTGTCAGCGCAGGCGAGTCAGGAAACCATCACGTGCTTCTACTCCTCATCTGCTCCATATCTTTTATCTGCCTCGAGGCCCTACGATCGAACCGCATTGTCTCAGGAATACATCTTGTGAACGGTCTGAACATAATTGGTAGCCTGCCATCACAGACGTTTAGTTTCCCCAATGATCCTTCAGAAGCCACTAGGCGATCCAGAGGTGTAGTAGAGACTGCGTTGGAGGATATTATCAAGATATTCAGCAATCTCGAAATGTTTGGATGTTTCTTCTTACCTAACTTTCAACCTGTTATTGCTCCTAAAAGCTACAACTTCCGCAGATTCTACGATGGCTCCGACATGATAGCAATACAGAGTCTGGATGAGGCACACTTACACGCGTGTCACTATTTTCGAGATATAATTAGCCGCCTATATGAAACTTCCTTTCCCGCCTACGTGATCATGTCACACCATGAGGAGCATCAATGTCACCGGGCTCTTAATATGAGAGGCTATAATATCCTTGCCCTCTTCAACAAGCTCGCTAGCTCTCCAGACGCTCCACATCCCGGCAGTTATAGGTTCTTCTCTTTACAGCTAGACCTACTACATATCTGTTGCGGCAATATTCTATTCCAATGGATAGACGGAGTCAGGACTGAAACTATAACACGAGGCCCTCCTCTGCAATCTCCAACTGGAAATTCAATTTTGCGAATGAAACTCCAGGATGTTTGTTCATTCCTTTTTAGTAATACTGCTAGTATACAAAGCAGGAAACTAAATTTTGGCTTCAACTATAACCCAAATATTATCGGGCCATTATATTATATTGCTGCTATGTCAAGGAACCCGATTAGAAGAAGCGAAGCTTTTGATTTATTAAAAAGTGTTAATGATAATCACCATAACTGCTGGGACATTGTAGTTTTGAAACAACTTTTAAATATAGTTCTTAAAGCAGTTGTGTAATAAGCCAGGCGCTTCCAAGTTAGCCCTGGAGTATAAATATGGAAGTTTATTATAAATTAGACTCCTATAGTAATAATAAGTTATAAATAATAATGAAACTTTTTCTTTAAAAAAAAAATGCATATACACTTGTACAAACATATTCATTAACGCAATCATAGGTCGAATGACCACAATAATGCCGGCAGGAGTAGAGAGTTAGCTGTTAACTTGAGCGTAGAGCGAAATAACTTCCAACCTGTGTATAGCACTGATGCTACGAGTGATATGAAGGAGAGGCCAGAATTGATGTATAGCTGCCTTACTTTATTAAAATTTGCCTGCAAATCCCAATATCTATATAACACCGCCTCCATCCCTTCCTGCATTGCCAACCTTAATGCCTTGGTTAATCTGCTAACGCCGTTCGCAAGAAGCAGTTGCACTATGTCCCCATGCCCTTTTTGAGCGGCCCAATCTAGTGCAGTTCTGCTGGGCTTCTCTGCATCCTTTGTGCTCACGTCCCAAGCACCATTTGCAAGCAAAAATTGCACTGTAGTAGTGCGACCCCTTGCGGCAGCCATCTCCAGCGCTGTGTACCAGATGCCATCATAATGGTACAGATGCCTTGCGTTTATATCAGCGCCATTCTCGAGTAGCATCCGCAGAATATGATCGTGCCCTCTCTCAGCAGCCTGGATTAATGCTATGCTCACGCTGTATTTTATATCAGCATGGACGCTCTTTGCGAGCAGTAATCTGACTATGGCCTCGTGGCCTTTCCCAGCAGCCACCCCCAGCGCCCTGTCGAATGCACCATGTTTGCTATCAGCACCATTTTCGAGTAGCAGTTGTACTATCGTCTCGCGGCCCAGCCACGAAGCTTCGAATAGCGCCTCGTCCTCAAGTTTAGCATCGGCACCGTTAGCAAGCAGTAGCCGTACGATAGCTTCGTGGCCTCTATTGGCGGCCCACCTTAGTGCTGTATAACCATTTTTATCTTCCAGGTTTATATTAATATTGGCGCCATTAGCGAGCAGCAGCCGTACGGTGGCCTCGTGGCCATTGCCAGCAGCCAGACTTAGCGGTGTATATATACCACGGCGGGCAATAGCCGAGTTAACAACGGCGCCTTTGGTAAGCAGCAACTGGACTATATCCGCGTGGCCGTTTGCTGCAGCACCATTCAGCGCCACGCCGTTACCTGGAAGTTCAGGATCGGCGCCGTTGGCAAGAAGCAGCTGTACGACGCTTAGATGCCCTCTTGTAGCGGCAAGTTCTAGTGCCGTCCATCCCCAAACGCTGCCTTCCGACTTCACGTTAACATCGGCGCCGTTTTCGAGAAGAAGATGCACCACGGAGTGCTGACCCTCTTCGGCGGCCAACATCAGTGGCGTCATGTTATGCTTGTTTCTCTGGTTAACATATTTTTGGAACTTGAGACTAATACGCCACGCGTTTGCCTGAAGCAGCTTTCGGACCAATGAGTCGATTCCGAGATACGAAGCGATGTGCAAAGGTGGATAATCTCCAAACGGAATGTAGGTCGATTCGACAGCTTTTGTGTAGGATCGCCACCAATGCTTCCACAAATCATCTTTCTTCTGGAAGAAAGTCTTTGGGAAGTCCAAATCTTCGGCTGTATGCCTTGCATGTTCTGGCCAGTGTTTTGTTGCGTAGCCCAAGAGAGGCGATTTCTTCAAAACTGATGCATCCGTGATATTCAGAGGTTTATGGCGGAAGTCGCTGGTTTCAATGCAAGCAAGACATATTCTTGCTAGGCTAGTATGCGCTTCTTTTCCCTCGATTCGAAACTCCTCAAGTATTGGATCAGTGTCGACTTCTTCCCGTAATAGGTAGTTCCTCGCTGATTGATGGACAAGACTACATGTACCTGTGTCATGTCCTCCGGAAATCCGGAGGATGGGTCCACATGAAGCTATCCGGTCACACATGATTTGAGTGCTATCAATCGGCGTATTGCACAAGAGAGAGACAGCTGTCTTCAACTCTTCCAATGTCATTGGGCGACGGGCTATCGTGACGCATTTCAATATTGTCGATATGATGTGTCGTTGGCTGCTCTTAATCTGCAGTAACATTCGGCCGTACATGGCAGGGAGTCCTTGAGGAAGAGCATTTAGCACGTCCATTACCTCCATCCGCGTCGACATGTCTAAAAGCGCCTTCATCACGAATCCTATCCACAGAAAAGTGCCATTGGACCGTCTCAGCAGAACATTCTCAATATCTCTGACGAAATCATCATCATAACCTGGACGGCGTGATAATTCTTGCATTGCAGTAGATATGAACCGTTTGATATCTTCATTTATAAGACTGTCGTTGTCAGGATCCAATCGTATCTTGGGGAAGTCTTCTAGTCCGTTTATTTTTCGACTCACTATCGCCAATTTCAAATTTTGGGCGATCGGTCCTGTGTGATCTGATGGCGAGTAGAAGTCTCGGAACTGTTTGACTAGTTCTCTAATGGATTTCTCATCGCATTCATCGAGTCCATCGAGTATACAATAGACGGTACCGAGCTTTGGGGCTCGCAATAGTGTTTTGAATACCATCCAAAGAGTTTCTGGGGATATCAATGTGTTTTCGGTATGCTTTGCTGTCTCGAAATATGATGCTACAGATGTTGATATATCTGGATGCTTGCTGAGTAGCTGATATGCTAATCCTCTTAACACGGCTATCGCATTGTTGCAGTTTTCATTTCCATTGGCACAAAAGAAATACAACGATGTTGTATCCTGGTCGTCCCCTCTTTCGTGCTGTTTTCTCTCAAGTTCTTCTGTCAAGAAGATTGAAAGCATTGTTTTACCTTTGCCGGGGCCGCCACAAATCCACAAACAATGCTCATCGCCGTTAAGCCAAGATCTGTAGATCTCATTCTCTAGGATCCATTCGCAAGTTCCGGAGGCTCTTTCCCCCTTGTCGTTTTTGAGGCTCTCTCTATATATCAACGGGTCTTTGAGTAGGATCGCCTCTCGGCAATCGACTGTTTTTGCCGTGGTTAGTGTATGAACAACGTCGAAATAGATGATGATTGGGTGAACAAACTTTTAGGCTTCTCATTACTCAGGTAAACATTATCTCCTTGGTGTAGAATGCTATCGAATACTTTATTGGGGCCATATGTATGTCCTCGTCTGCTTGACTCTTGGTTCGATGCCATCTCGCCTCAAGCTGCATTGACGTGTTTCTGTTGTCTGCGAAGTGATCAAATAAAGCCGAATTAATAAGGAGTAAGACATAACCTGCAACTATACTTGGAGATTACCATTTATATACTGAGCTTTGTCGATCTCACCCCCCGGTCTGCCCATTGTTGAGATGGAGGCTTAGCGTCGCCTGATGAATTTATTGGGTATCGGTGTAGATGCAAGCGCTTCGTGATTGAAATTGATAGGCTATTTCTGTCAAGTTTCATGTATTTCTATTACTTATGTGCTACCTGGGCAATACACTCAAAGGGTACCTACATATACGATGTTACACCTCACAAGTCTCCGGGAGGGGTAAGTTCGATGTGATCAGGCATTACTGGGTATCTAACTCCCTGCATATATAATTTCACATTTTATATAAAGGCAACTAAAGCAGGCCCCCGCGGTATTATTGTACGATGAAATATCAGATCAATCGTTCCCTCAAACTAAGTAAGCGTGTCGAATGATTCCCTCGAACACTAACTAGTCTGATATATCTGTTGTGATGCCTCTTGATTCTTATACTGTATGACAACAATATCGAAAGGCGCTTAATACATTCTATGGCCAATCCAGCTGTAGCCCTCTTCGAGGCCATGTCGCTTGCCACCTCACTTCCAGCAACATTTATTTCCATCGTGGAATGTTTCGAATATGTGGAGCTTGGTCGGCGTTTCGGCAAAGATTTCAACAAGTGTCAGGCCCGTCTAGAAGCACTAAAACTACAAATCACAAGATGGGGGATCTCCAGTGGCGTGCTGCCTGACCCGGAGACAGGAAAACAGAGAGTCGTCAGCTTTGACGCGCATACGACTGAGACCGCGCAGAAGCTCCTTGACTTTATCCTGGCAGATACCAGAGAGTTGGAGAACAAATCTAGGAAATATTGTGATCAACCAGGAGTCACGAGTGAAATAAATTCAATGGTACGTATTCATTGACATGTGTTTTCTTCAAGAAACAATGACTGATTGCTGAAAGCAACCGGACCTGATCGACGAACCGACCCAAGCCTTAAAATCGATAACAAGCAAAATATTTTCTCGGCGTATTCAAGGCGTGGCATTGCAGAAAAAGACGACATGGGCTTTGCGCGATAAAAAACAATTTGACAGACTTCTTGAAGATATTACTGAGAATCTGAATCTTCTGGTATTGATGCAGCAAGTCACCGAGCCTCAACGTGAGCTCTGCCGCATGGAAGTGGAAGAAATCCAAGATGGTCAGCCCCTCGTTGTCCTGGATCTACTCCATGACGCTTCACAGGCCAATACCGATAACCTATTGGAGCAAGCTTTACAAAGGGCTATTAGCAATATAGACCCTGGCCATAGTTGGGAACGAACAGAGGTAGACGATGATGTCAAGTTACAGCAGGGCGATCGCATTGCGAATGGTTTCAGGGGCCAAGTACTAGGGAATAGGGGTAATCATAAATTTGGGGTAACGATTTGGAAAGGGCCGCTCAGATATTCATCAGGGAGATTCTTATGGAACGGCATAGATACAGTAGCGCCATAGATTGGATTTGTAGAAATGCAATAGTTCCTATTTCACAACTTAGAAAATCTGGCTACATAAAAAGAACACAGGAGGTAACTTTTTATTTATTATCTGATATCTTAAGCACTGATCTCTGGTCTATTCAACTTTGCCCATCGTCGCTCCACATCTTATCTATCTATAGACGGATTGAGACCTCTTTTTAAATCTATTTGAAGCTTGTTTTCTCGATTTGGTGGCCCTTGAATTTATTTGTCTTCATGTTGGTTGTCCAGCTGAAGCTTCGAATTTAAGCCTTTGGGTAGCTTCTATTAAGACACAGTATGTGTAGCGACGAAGTTGTGTCTTTGCTTCATGGACTTATTCTACCACCAGCCCCTTATAATTAATGACATCGCCCACGATACTCACGGGAACGATATGGCACCAGTAGACTTGCTGTACGCAGCCAGCCACTGAGAGGTATCCCGGTTTGTCCAAGTGGTCAGTGAATAAGTACTATGCCTGAGGATACCATTAACTATGGGTCACTACATCCTAAGGGCTTCGGCAGTGAGGTTTCGCAGACCGTCCTTGTATTCACATAAATATATAGGGAAAACCTAAATACATCGGGGAAAACCTATAATAAGACGGTCGTCAAACAAGGCACCATAAAACATCGCGTATTTCTTCCCCGATGGCTATTGAGCACGCTACAGAGCTCCATACCCCAAGATCGTGGTTTTGATTTGAACTTTTGAGCTCTCAGTTTATTTAAGTCGGCGATTTAAAGTTCTTTAGCCCTGATAACTGTTAGATACGATCTAGCATTCGGGGCAATTCTCTTACTCCTCTTCGGGGTCGCCAATACAATGATCAGAGTTCCCAAGGCCGGCATCATAACACTCTCTGGGTTTGCAAATAGCCTCCCATACAACATAATCTTCGTCACTAGTGCAGAAGAATAGCGAGTCAAGAATATGATGGCTATCGGTTGGCTTTCCTCCCCTCTTAAGGGCCTCGTTGATCTGCTCATGGTAGTTGCCTGTGGAACGAGTCAATATCTTTATACGTATCCTCTTGTTAAATCCTTTTCATGAGTTTGTAGGTAGTTGCATACCGTGTGCAAGGAGACTGCTTCCACAGTAAGTTAATCCTCGCCGACAACCTTCAGCTGCTGCACTGGAAGCAACAGCGAGAATAGAGAGAACAGTAGTGACCTTCATTATGACAATAATAGCTGGGATTGTTGAAAAGGCTTTAGTTGATTGTCTAAAGTTTCTTTGAGATCAAGGTGGGAAAGTACGGGTTCTAATAAGTCTTAGATAGTGTGGGTGAAACTTTGGAGCGGTGAGATGGGCCAAATCAGGGTTATGCGGCGTGGCAAAATGGATCAGATGAGACCTCATTGAAACCTTTGTCATAGTTACGCAGCAATATAAGACATCAGTAAGCCAGAAAAGAAAATTACTCAGATTGTTTGAGTGTTGACAACGAAGAGGGGGTTGGGTAATGAAATTGTCTTAGATTTTCTCCGCCCTCAGAATGTACTAGGCAACTTCTCTTGTACTACCTAGGTTCTTCATATAATTTATTAGTATAAGCCTGAGGTAAGATGTGTTTGAATGACGTGGAAACTGTGTTACCTTTGAAAATGAGAAGACAAGCCACCAAGGAGATGTTTATGGGTGGTGGGGGCTGTGAACGATACCCTACACATGCATATCCGCTGCATCTGAAGAAGAACAACATGATTGATACGGATCATCCAGTTAGATTAATGCTAAGATAAATCGAATGGACCTCATTTTCTAACAGCCACTTCAAGTGTATTCAGATATACTACCATCTTGCTGCGAATACGCCTCATCTCAACATTCATAGTAATCCTTGGTATGTTTAGCTCTTCCCATCCTCGCTCGATGTCTCGCTCAAGGTCTTAAGCGAAATGCCCCATTCAGTTGCAACTCTCTCCTTCCACTCATCTATTGTAATCTCCTCTCCACTTCCATCTTCTACATAATAAGCCTTCAATATTCTGTCGTCCCCATCTAGAGGCCTCACATCTATCGGCACACGCACGTTGTTGGCTTTCATGCTCACATACATGCTGTTTCCCTGGTGTGGGATTTGCAGCCACCTGTGCTTTGCGCTGCACTCCATAAAATCTACACCAGACTCTGGGTTGCGAAGTCGCTTAAAACAGTTGCCGCAAAAATCTTTGTTCGAACAGTAGATACAGTGGTAGAGGTCGTCCTCGAAACTGTTCCAACTATCGCATTCCCTGCCGTCCGAGGTGCGGCCATCACAACTCCAGGACCATGAAAGTTGGCCTTTGTCAACACTGGGGGTGTGTGCCTTGTGAAGAGGCAAGATGCGAGACTGGAGCAGGCGGTGCGCGTAGGCAGTGAGGTCAGAAACTCTTGGTTTTTCGTCCTCACTGTTGCCATTCACCTCCGTCTTGGCTTCAGCGGTAGCTATAAGAGTGTCGATATATAATTTGGCGGCTTCAATGCGTTGGGATTGGAGTTTGGTTTCCGGAATTTGAGAATTGATGACACGGATCACTTCTTTAGCCAACTCGGAAACCACATCGAATGCTTGCAACTTTCGCTCGTCGTCAACTTCCGTGATGTCGCCAACGTCAAAATACAAGGCTTCCGTTACAAGATCTGGCTGTCCCAGCAGAGACAGAGCGACAACTGCATTCCTGAAATCTTGGTATTGTTCCAGCGCCGTTTGGAGGATAGAAAACCCGATCTTGTCGTTTTCAAGTATGTCATCGGAGAGGATCTGCAGACCTTGTTTGATCCGCGCCATTAGTACCTCTTTGGCCGACTCTTTCTTGCCACAAAGCACATGAGCGGACCCTAAGAAGCCGATAGCATCGCTTCGATAGAAATTGTAGTCGGAATCTGAATTGGCCAGCTTGGTCAGCTTGGCTAAGGCATCGTAATAGTTCAGCTGTAGCCCTTCTGCGATGCTCTGGAAATAATGGGCTGCTAATGCCGTCGTGGCACGCTGTCGCGTAAATAAAGCATTTGTGCCGCCGACATTGGCGAGCAGATCACGGCTCTCTTCCCACAGCCGCAGGGCTTCGTTGACGGATTTGAGGCCGTCAGAAGAGACTTTGAACAGGTATGCTGCGAAACCTCGGTCGCAAAGGAGAACGCTGCGAGCCTCATCCTCGGCGAAACGCTCGTCCCCTGTCAACACCTTGGAGCCGTTACCAGGCGTCAAGTTCCATATTGCTTTCTCCATGGCATCCAAGACTTCTTTCAGGAGATCAGGATCTTGCTTCAACACAGCGAACATCCTCGCAATGAGATCATTATGATCGCTGTCTAGCGCAATCATCTCCATAGCGGCCGCCATCTCCGCTTTCCCATTCTCCTGAGCGAATGTAGTCTTGAGCGCCTGTATTGCCTCTGTGTTGGGGAAGCCCAGCCTCGACTTTAAACGACCCAACTGTCCGTCTCTTACCTGGGATTCATCGCCTCCTTCACATGCGAGTGAGTAGTACTTGTCTGCATTACGCACATCACCTGCTTCATAGGCGTACTGACCCAACAGTAAGTATAACCCAACAATATCTTTTGTTTCCGGTTTGGGAGTAGCATCTTCTTGTTGAGCGCTCTTCAGCGCTAGTTCCACTTGAGTCACGGCCTCTGAAGTTCGATTTTGCCTAGAAAACGCCGTTCCCAATCCTTGGTAGCACAGCCAGCTAGGGTTCTTCTCTTCTATGGCGCGCTGGTATAGGGATATGGCAGCCTCGGGAGCGACCCTATCATCAGTTGCGGCTGTAGCAAGACGCTCGTACCAGAGCGAATTGAGCTCTAAATCAGGCAAACCTAGGATACCTTGACACCAGGTGCTCATGCGGTTCCAGTCTATCTCAGCGAAGGCATCCACATTGTCATCAGGGGTCTCAGTATGTACCTCGAGTTTTCTCTCGTCCTGTTTCAGAAAGTCAGTTCATGCAACATACTTTGAACTACCGGACCAGGAAATGCCACTTACTGCCTTCATCAGTTGAAGAAGCCACTGGCAAGCAGAATAGATATTCCAGCTTCTTTCTCTGAGAAATCCCTGGATAATTACTCTCACAAGCTCTTTCAAATATCCTCTTGTTGGACTTGCTGCCAGTTGCACCTCATCGCGCCATCTTTTATCCAGTCTTCGCATGATGGCTGAGTCCATTAACCACTTTTGCAAATCCTCTATTTCGCTCACTATCCACCATGCGTCCTGGAAACTCTCCTTGTGACGTAAGAAAACTTCATCGTTTTTGAACAGTTTATACAGGTTCTGTCCAATTTCGGACTGCTCGCTCGGCATAAGCGATCCTTGGTCATCGTCTTCGAGCTGGCGGAGGCGAGACAAGTGAAATGGAAGCCAAGTGACAAGATATGGCCCAATATTCTCAGTCTGTTCCTTAGGTGGCTTACTCAAGTATTCAAATGCTCGTGTCACGATGGTGTGATGCGCCTCAAATTCGTCCACTGCGATAGTACCCCTGCCACCATGGAGGGCATTGGAGGCGTCCCCATCAAGGTTAAAGTTGAACTTGTCCCGAATTGCCTTGTGTGCAAGGTCCCAGAGGAAATGTCCGCAGAGTTCCTGGTCCACATTATTGATGGTGATAGTCATGCTGATAGTGGCGCGATCTTTGGTGTTTGACGCCCTCCCGGATGAGTCTATGTCTTTACGCAGGTATTCTTTGACGCCATCTTGACCGAAAACACATCCATCGTCGAGCTTCAAAACAGCTGAGTATTTATTTTTGATGATATACTCAAGAGACGCAAGCGATTCTGTCCCTGAGTATAAGAACTACAGCCTGTTAGTCCAGCACCAGTTTACACATGAGAAGCACATACCATGGCGGCTTCAAGTTTCTCCAGAGTCATGGTATCGTTGCTGAAAAGAACCCATTTCAGTAATTCATTCAACTCACTGATCTCGTCCGCTGTCAAAGTCCTCTGCAGGTTCTTAATGGCCGCTTCGTGGCTACTCATTGACTGGTCCAGCATCCGGTCCAATTCGCGCATTGCAGTGCGCGTGCTTAGAAGGCGCATGACATCGTCCAGCCCAAACTGAAGTCTCGAATAGCTTCCCTCAACATTCTGCGGCAGCTTGTCAAGGATTTTGTCTCTGGCTCTTTGTTGGTCCGAGTCGGGCTTCGTGTTCTGTAGCATTCCTCGTTGATTGAGCGCTTCCTCGATTACTATGCGCATGTCTGGTGTATTGTGCTTCTCCATCTGGATCTTCAGAGAATTCCTACTCTCTTGCCAATTTGCGAACTGATCATCCGTTCCGCTCAACAGAATCTGAACGCGCTCGGAAGATTCTTTAGTCATTCTGGGGCTGAAGACGAAGTCTAACAACATCTTAACCTGTTGATCGGGTAGATTTTCAATGCCATCGAATACGAGATAGTAGACGGCATTCGATCCGGATGCTCCAATCTTCAGCTTCTCCCAGAGGCTATCCAAAGTATCGAGGCTCCCCGAGCGGCGGAATGCAGAGGGCTCTTCCTCGCACGCCTTGCCTAGCACTTTTTGAGCTGCCACATCAACTCGGGCAATCTGGAAGGCCATGTACTTTAGAGCCGACTGAATCGAATTCTTTTCGCTATCGGCCTTCTTTGTGCTAGAAGGAAAGAAGTAATGTGCAACGTATGTGCGCCCTTTTTGCTCTTCCAGGCGCTTAGTGATGAGGGCAGTGGCACATGTCTTGCCTGAAGATGGAGGGCCAGACACGATTAACAAGCGCTGCGCATCCTTGTCTCTGTCTTTGGTGGTTGTCCAAGCGGTATATGCCTCGTGTGTCCAGAGCCAAGATCCCATGCCACTGAGACACCTGTCGGCAATATCGTTACAGGTCTGTGTGGTGTTTGTATCGAGGCGGACGGTTGACGGCACGCCCAGAGTATCGCGAATCTTGATGAGTGTCCTCATGCGGTCAACGTCGTCTCTTAGGGCTTGCACTCCTTTCTGTGTCTCCTGTACCGCTTGATGCGTCTCTTGAACAATGTTGCCAAAAACGATAGACTGTTCGAGTAGGAGCGCAATGTCTTGTTTCGTCTCAACAACCACAGCCAGCGTGACCGTCCCTTCAACATCGCGCTGCTGCTGCAAGGCGCTCCGAAACTCTGCCATCTGGTCGGCCAAACCTGAGTCATCATCAAAAACTGACTTGAACTGCTTCAGGAAGCGATCCCTCTTGCGACCTTGGCGGTACTTGACGACATAAGCGCAGACCTTGACGAAACTGACCAAGACCAGATGGATCTGTTGAATGAGTAAAGGGTCCGCATTGTCTATCGTCTGGTAGATGTGAAACTGAGACAAAGCTGAGGACACTTCGCTAAAGACTTGGTTGATGGCATCGTTATAGCCTTTGATGGTTTCGGGTATGTCAAAGACGAAGCAGAGTGCGGAGCCGGTAATGTTGGCCGCTGCCTCAGGAATTGGTATCTACAGTTGTTAGCATACGCGCATTTGATATATGGCAAATGATGTGGTCTGATATACAAATGAGGAAGCCTGGGAAGCAGCCCCGACAAGCATCTTGAGATATTTGAGCGACTGAAGGCCCACGCTCTTTGCCTTTTCCCACTTTACATTCTGTTCTTCGTCGGCGCCATTTGAGATCTGGTTGGCGCTCTTAATTTTCTTTTGAACATCCTCGAAACTCTTGATTTGTCCCCTTTGCAGTGACTCTCCGCATATTGCCTCGAATTCTTTGGCTGCCGCATCCCATATCTCCTTCATAGACAGCTGCCCCTCAGGCGGCTTCTTAGTGGGCGCATTGTCTGGTACTGGCTGGCTTTTCATCGTGCGATAGAGTTACAGTTTCCAACGAGTGTAGCCAAAATGTCATATGAGAAAAGAGTAAGCAGAGATGATATTTAAGAAGTAAGACTCTGATGAAGAGAAAGCACCGCCTCGTTACCCCGCAGGCCCGTGATTTTTTTCCCATCACGAATAGGCAGCCGTGGAGGATCATAATTGAAGCATTTCTTGGCGGGTTTAAATGATTCTATGGGCAATTACAACATCTTCACATTCTTGGAGATTAGCAACAATTGGTCTGAGCATATTATAACATATATATCTCGAGTATCCCTATTTTCGTTTACATGCAATTCGATGGCCCGATTGGGTCAGACTCCAGGGCTATTCGCCCTCGTTTCATGTCTCGTGAGATGTCCATGATCATCGGGTCGGGCCTAAGCGATCCGTCAAACTAGAGACGTTAGCCTCATCTGATGGGAGAACTAAAAGTGACCATGGAACCCTCCAACTCATTAGCGCCATGTTGCTGACCAGTGCTAAGAATATTGTGAATAGAATGCTGATATCGCTCTCTGTGTCAAATGTTTTATCTTAGACGTAGATTCAATGTTTATATCGATGAAGAAGGATAATTTTGAGATTTAAAACAATATCAAATCGAACTCAAAATTACTCTTTTCACTCCAGTCATCGCCCTCAACGTTCACCACATCACGATTATGCTGCCTAAACAAACTCTAGCCTTGATCTATATAAATGACAGACTGAGGAGATATCGGTACAAATATGTTAACTTGGCCACGTTGCGTTTGACGCTTGTGAATCAATTTACAGCACGGCAGAAGCAAGGATTGGTAACGCACTAATTGTTACAGCCTCACCTTGAGTATCGTTGGTTACCAACAACTTGATCACCGACAGTGCTAATTACAGCTGAACAAGGTTCAGCTGAAATGATATGAAATTAATAAAAAGATTTAATCAAGAGCGTATTGAAGAGTTTTTTATTTTTGATCCTTTAGTTTCCTTTTTGGAAAGAAAAACTATTGTAAGAAGCGGCTTAGGAAAACATGCGTGAGAGCGTATACATGCGTGTCCACGTGTACATACTCGTCATTTACTTTAGTATCTGGTTGCACAGGCCAACTTTGCGTGACAAATCAGACTTGTACTATATGCTCCCTGGTTGGATCTTGTTTTTCGTGCCGAGCCGGTTAGATGAATACATCTAATCCTCATCACAGTGCAGCTTAACATTCATCGCACTCATCACAACTGTTATCAAGTCGTTCACGGTGTCAAAGCTTTGTGGTTTCCCAGATCTCATGTATCAATATTATTAGTGCCATGGTATCTAGATTTTTCGACTGCTCAGTGTCTGGTTGCGAAAGGCCAAGTGTCAGAGCAAACGGTGGTTGCGACAGCTGTAGTCGCCATTTATGCCTCGCCCACTTGTCTCCTTGTCTTCATACGTGTGACGAGGTACGAGAAATCAATTTCCTTTCCCATTCTTCCACAACGTCGTAGCTTGTATTACACCTTTTTGAGGTACAGTACTAAACGTGGTTGAGTGACAGGTCTTGGATGATGCAACTTATGAGTCCCAAATTACCGCCGAGATCAATCGTCTCCGATCTCTGATCAACGACGTGGCCGTATGTCAACTTGCATCCAGGCTCAATGGCGGTACAAATTGCAAAATTGAACACTCGTCCAAAGTTGGACCGAGCGCCCTCATGGGAAGCGCCAACTATCATGCCTGTATACGCTTCCAAGACGGCTCCCCCTCGTGGCTCCTCCGAGTTCCTCGAGTGACGAGCTGTGCCGTTGGTCTTCCCATCACATTGGCGGATTATCTGATAGCCAGCGAGTATGCAACATTGAAGTTTCTCGAAGCCACTTCAGTGCCAGCTCCTCGAGCTTTCAGCTACGGCGTATGCAGCAATGGGACAGACCATGGCGTCGGCGTGGCTTTCCTTCTTATGGAAGAGCTACCAGGAAGACCCTGGGCAGGCGAAGGCGTGGCGGGTACAATGGCCACTGACGAAGAAAAGGTAAGGATTTGGAGTGAACTTGCAGACATCCTGGCTGAGTTAGAACGTCACCCTTTTCCTAAAGCTGGATCATTGTGCTTCCAGTCATCTAATGTCGAAGTTTCGGCTGTAGCGAGCGACAGATTCGGCGTACTCACTCCTTATGGCCCATTTCATAATTCTGCAGCATATTATACTGCCTTTGCTGAGCAGTACTTGGAGCTGATTGCAGACGGCCAACTCTACACTGAGTTTCCAGTTGACGCGTACCTAGTGTACCGCTTTCTGAAAGACAATGTATCACAGATAGCCGAACAAGGGGGAGAAACGAAGTCTCCAGAGAAATTCTTTTTAAAGCACGTTGACGATAAAGGCGACCATTTACTTGTCGACGACGACCTCCACATCACGGGTATCATTGACTGGCAGATGGCACGTGTTGTGCCACGACGGGAAGCCTTTGGCCCGTCGCTTGTGACTGCCGACATGGATGCGTTATGTACCGGTAAGGTTTCGTTCAGTGCCGATGATATTGCCTTAGCGGATACTCTGCAGCAAAAGGGCCGCTCTTCAATGACTAGCTGCGTGGTCGACGAGAAAGCCAGGAGGTTTTTCTGGGGCCTGGCCTTGGAATCCGAATGGTCGGATGCCTTCCCGCTGGCAACGGCGATACTAGAAGCTTTTGGGATCCGACAAGATTGGGCACAGTGGAGGGAGATGGAACTGAAGGAATACGAGAGTGATGAGCGTCTAAAGGGCCTTGTTCAGCATTGTCGTCCCTGAAACCGGCAAGGGGGAATTCAGGCGTGCCAACACCCATTAAATTATATTACGCGCTTCTCAATAGTTTCATTTTTAGAGGGCCCTCCATGAACGTACTGACCCAAGCAGGATCTTCAGTGTAAAGGTATCAATACTTCGTGCCATACAGTTGCATTGCTTGGTGTCGTGGGACATACCATGCAAATACCGCTCACTGCAACATCATTACACCACTATATCTCAACTGCACATAAAACTCCATAGTTTGCGCGTCCTATCTTCACAACAGTCAGCTCTATTGCCGCTTTAGGTGTCCAAAAGAGTGAGCAATCTGAAAAAGACGCATAAGAGGCATCTTTCACACTCGAGCGGTAACCAAAAACTTAATGAGAACCATAATCGGGGTTCACATTGACCGTTGTAACTTGATTCGTAGAATCCAACTTGACTGGCCGTTGCAGATTAAAATACGACGTCGCTTATAAGCAATAAACATCCCTGGGTTTCCAAATCCTGATTATGCAGCTGTCCAAAATGGTGTTGTAAATAAGCCGCAATTAAACTCCACGTATCAAATGACTTGGAAATGTCCTTACACACCTCGTTAAACTATAATGTCGTATCTTGTATATTAACGGTCTCCGTGCAGAGTCGCATATTTGACCAATCTTTGTATAAGATCTACCTTAGTCCACCCATGCTTCCGGCAAGTCAGTCCGACGACGCCTCAATCGGTTACAGCAGCTATGTCATTCACACCTCTCTGGGTCGCATCAAAGAAGCTCGCGAATTGGGGTTTGAGCATGTGTAGATACTAGTGGAGCATGATAGAGAAAATTGTAATGAGCCCCGACGTAGGATTCGGGCTTTTGCCGTATACCCGCTTTTGGAGCTCATACTGACTTTACAACACTGTGGGAGTTTCCAACTACAAAAAGGCTGATGTTTCTGTAACAATTTTTTAAGAAAAATGAGGAATAGCACAACATCTGATAATCAGTCATATTGAAATCAGTTCAGCATGAAGTATCTTCTCTCTCTTGTGGCTATCTCCACTTTGAGCAACATCGGGGCTGCTCAACTTCTTGACCTTCCTCCTCTCTTCGATCCATATGACCCCAAGTTCGACGACTGGCAGCCTGCAGGCCCCGATGACTGTAAGTGAGACAAGACATGAAACTATTTGGAATCATCTCAATTAATTGTTATATAAAAGCTCGCGGACCTTGTCCTGGCCTCAATTCCCTCGCGAATCATGGCTTCTTACCCCACAGCGGCAAAAACATTACTATAATCGATCTTCTTCGTGGAGCCTACCTGGGGCTTGGGGTCTCACCCGAGATTTCGATCGTTGTGGGTGCAGCTGAGCTCATCAAGTCATATAGACTGGCCGCCTTTGACCTCCATGAGCTGTCCAACCATGGATTTATCGACCATGACTGCAGTTTATCACGAGCCGACATTGGAGATGGCAATAACAATGACTTTAACGAAACAATCTGGTCTGTCCCCTTGGAGGTTCTCATGAATTACACTATTATCACCCCAGAGGCAATTGGAGCAGCTAGGTCGGCAAGAGATCTATTTGACATTGCTCACAACCCCAACCAACAGTGCGGCGCCCGCTCCATTGCAATTGGCGCCTTGGAGAACGGTCTCCTGATACAGAGTCTTGGGGGAAAGCCAGAACTCGAATGGGTTCGAAGCATATTTGAGCAGCAGAGAATTCCGACGAACCTTGGGTTCCGTCCTAAACCTATCGTACTCAACAATGCCGTCGGGGTCGCCACTGTTGGTCTCGAATCACTCTTGTCTCAGCCCAATCTAACCGATCTTCTGGGTAGTGTTGTGATTAAAACTCCAGCGGTAAGGCTAACAAACTTTCGTGTGAATTCATTGGCTAATATAGATGTAGGACCTTTTGGCTGAGGTGTTCCCTGTCAAAGAGTATAATTTGACTTACATTCTGGAAGTTCTTGGGCTGGCGGGATTTCCTGCCGTTGATCTGTCCTTTCTGACGGGCTATAAAAAAGCCATACAGATAGGAGCTTGATACTTGTAATCTTATTTTTTTTTTAATCCTGGAAAGACTAATGTTTTCTAAATATGTTTGTTACGCTATACGAAATGTCATCTCCGTGACACGATCCATTGTTTACATACTCCCGATTGGAGTCCCACCGCTCGTGACTGATCCGCGAAGAGCATGGTCATTGAATAGCCCAATTGTTTCAGGACTACACTATTAATATATATTACCCCATCCCTCGGTGGCGTGATTTTGGAAGTAATAGCTCTACGCCACTGTAGCTTTATTCTCGTCAATGTGTATCCTTACAACTGAGGACCTGTAACACAAAGGCTCCAGAACCTCGTCGATACAGCCAGTCGGGTTATGAAAGCTAGGTCGTGCCGCATTAGCTCTACAGAAAGATAAATGTTATTGTTTCCTTAGCGTTCCTAAACCAGCCTTATTTTAGGCAACCATTTGAGCCAAAGGGAAACATGTTCTCCCCTTCTCACATATAAAATCAGGCACCGGAATCTAAATCTTTTACGATCAAGTTGCTCGAGGCAGAGCTATCTACACAAACCACAACGAGATATTAGCATTCTATTATTCAAACACGAGATGGCAGCAATCGATACAGGCAGGATTTATGTCCTTAAAAACAGCTACACAGCTGCAAACAAGATACTTGCTATGACTTCAAATGGTGATTCCCTCTCTATGGTTGACGCTCATAGCGTTAGTCCTAACGCCCTCTGGTTCCTCACCCCGACAACCATGAGCAACTGCTATCGCCTCCATACAGTCGCCAGGGGCGTGAAGCAGTCGCTCGACGTTATCAATGACGGAATAGAAAACATCAATCTCCACATGACCGACACTGGTAACTACTCGGGTCAGTTTTGGAGATTCGACAACTGGACTCCAGGCGGCCAGGGATATCCATACCGCCTGAGCAATACCTTTACGGGACAGGATAAGCACCTGGATGTATACTCGGATACGTTTGTTGCTCACCTCGCTGGCGGCAATCATACTGGGCAGCATTGGGAGCTTACTCCTACAAGCACTGTTGCGGCATCCACAGATGCTCCTACTACGTCCTAATCACGAGCGCCGCAGTCACTTTGTAAGATCATCTCTCGCTATTCCCATCAACTATTAATCGCGTTTACTAAGCTATCTAAAGAATACACATAAGATCTCAGAAGGGATTCGAAGGATGTGCAGAGTCGGACTTGAGTCTTGTGATAGTTTGGCTTTGGGCACTCCGTGTTCAATAGCCCAGATATTTACCTTTAAATTGAAGCACTTATTATTTTCAACTTCCAGTTCCAACTGATTGGTCATTCTCGCAATGGTCAAGACGTAACATCACCCTCCACCACTTACACGAAGCGGGTAGAAGCCGCAGCTAAGGTTGCGGGGAGAGCCGAGCGGGGCTTCACAAAGGATTACAGAGGCACGTCGTATTCAGAAGAGGCTAGAACTGTCTCAGTTAGTTGTCGTACACCATCAACAGCTTGACCAATGGTATGATGGCGCCCCCACGATGGACACACCTTGCAGCCTCCCTTGTGTAGCTGAGTTTCGGTGTCCAAGAGCCTCAAGTTGCCTAGAATCCTGCATACTTATCTATTTGTACGCAGTTGGAGTGCTTTATCCTTGGCGCCTAAGTTCAGGTAGGAGAGCTTTACCCAGTGAGGGTGGGCAACCTCAACGCAACAAGCCAGTCAAAAGCATCGAAGCATGCCACCAGGCCAGTTTAAACACGGAAGCTGGCCGCCTGTACTCCTTATACACGTACATATGCGCCTGTGCCACTGGGGGCGGCAAGGGCCATACATAAACTTTCGGGTGACTACCTACCAGAACAGAAACAGACGGCCAACAACATGACGCTCCTAAACCATCAACTCTGAACGACCATCTACTCCTCTTTACCTAGAGGATCATTACCTTTTAATCAAGTATTCACCGTTAAGTCTTTCTTTCACCCCTGCTAGTTCCGCGTGAGACAGCTTGAGTAGTAGTCGCTACTTTAGTGTGTCTGGGCGGTATTATCGCGTCCTGGCTAGGCGATGGAGGCTCTTTTCTCTGTCAGCATACAAGATGGCGTACGGAGTACATGGAGGCATACAAGGCCGATAAAACTTTGATCTTATTATTTCATCTATTTCAAGTATCCTGAGCTAGCGAAAGGTTTGTCGACAAAGGTATGTCTGTAGGATCGGATGAGCGCGAAGAAGCTGCTTGCAAATGGGTGTGCGAGGGCGGGCCTGCATTGGTAATGCATGTCGGGGGTGTCTGGACGCTGGATCAGGCTCCGCGGCTGATTCCCAAAGGAAAAAGCAAAGTTGCGATCAGAATAGCATATAGCCCGACTGGCGCAACCTGACCTCTTGAATGCCACGATTTGCATTTGCCCTCAAGTATGCCCTCCTCATAACGACAATATTCATCCCTCATCAACCAGCGCGTAATCGACATTGCTCTGACGCTGTTCAGGCGCAACTCAGCGTCTCAAAATGGCTCAGGGTATGGTTTCCTCGATTTTTTTCATGCTTTGGCTTGCAGGTCGTGCATCTGCCGATGGTGGGGATGATTTTGCGAACAATTTGGCCTCGGACCTGGGACCGTAAGTAAAAACTGAGCGTGTCTAAATAGCTCGTCCTACTATTCGTCTTTCAAACTTTAGGTATACTAATATCACATGTTTGTAGTATTATTGCGCTATTTGGCGAACGGGTCGTCATGCAGTTCATGAGCCAAGCCATGGGCATCGCCGACTGCATACTCTTGGCCGTCGCCCCGATTGGCGCAATCACCACTGTCGTGAGCGCTATCCGAGTGGCCGGCCCGGCATGGCTGAAGTCGTTTATTGGAAGAGCCAGAGAAAATCTCTCAGCAGCAGAGATCGATGTCATGTCATCCACGTCCAAGGAGGCATGCGAGCTTTGGAACGGTCACAGCGTCGTCAGATGTCCGGGATCGGCCGATATATATCAGTTCATCTGCCTTCTGCCAAACGGGAGTAATCCCGACTCTTTATCTCAAAAGGACGTTCATATTCGGTATGAGAAACTGGAGGAAGTAGAGAATAAAATGATTCTCCAGAAGATCGGTAAGCGTTCATGCATTCATACCCGCTTCTCGGCCGCCTGCTAACATACATTGGAGAAACTGCTGGTCCAAGATATGCTTGGAGATCGTTTAAAAAAATTCTAGCACGGTTTTCGAATAACATAAAGCGTAGCTGCGGAAAGCTGCTGCGTTCTTCCGCTTCATCTTCCCATAATCGACCACGGATAAAAAGAGAACAAACTATGTCGTCCTTCGAGACGGATCTAGAATCCGGAGGTCAGCAAAATGAATCCAGCACCAGCACTCAAATAGAGGTCATTGCACCTGAAAGCACAAAGAACCCCACCGTGATCAGCGGTGTTCCTGTGATTCGAAAAAGAGACACTGCCAAGACCGATTCTAGCAAGACGACCTCGGGAAAGACTGACTCTGGAAAGACTGATACCGGCACCACATATTCCGGGCTTTCGCAATCTGACAAGACAGACAAGAAGGAAATGATTGTTGTTGTTGAATCTGATGAGAGCGCACCGAACCTTCTCCTCAATTGCCACGATAGAGTCGAACGAGGCGAAATCTATCTTGCAGCCTCTATCGGCGTGATACTACAACTTGGTGCCCTTGTATATTTTGGTTTCATCACCTATCATCAGCCTATCAAGGGCAAATTCCTGAAGGATGGCAAGAGAGTCGTCGACTATGCTTTTCCATGTGCCGCTGGAGGAACCCTTCTCTTGGTGCTCGGTCTTTTTATGTGCGCGTGGGTCGTTGAAAAGAGCACAGCAGAGACGTGTTATAAAGCGGATAAACATCAGATTTTTATCGTATGGTTGCAAAAGCATCATACTGTGGCCGAGCAAGTCTTTAGGCCATTTGCAATCTACCCAACTAGGAAACGAAAATATATCACAATGTCCCGCCGAAATATCAGGGAAAACGTGCAAGAGAATCCCACCGCGGGCCATAGCGAGAAGGATGTCGAAGATACAAAGGAGAAGGACGAACAGACTCGGGAAAGAATTTTGGAGAATGTAACATTTACCGGTGCTCTCATTTCGCTCGTTGGATTCATTGGACAATTTATTGGAATGAGAGGACTAAATTGGACAGCATCAGTCTTACAACTTGGCATTACAATTGTGGTGACAATTATAAGGGTCATTGTTCGACGTGGGCTCGGAAAATCTCCGATTCGCACGCGCTTGAAGTCAAAATCCGAGTTGGATTGGTTTGCTCTGAGCTTTGGAGATATAAAATCAGCTCCCTGGGCGATATTTGGCGATATTCCTGGCAAAGGGACGGAAAATGATGCTTCGAAAGAGGACAACTCTCCCAGGTGGCGTGTCCGCACCGGAGACAAGCAGACATATCCCTCTTTGAAGCTGGTCGATGATAATAGCCGACAGATTGAGAAAACATCAATGGCACATAAGATGATGGTGGCGCGACAAGAACTAAGAAAGCTTTCCAAGTGGAAAAGTCCGGTCCGTGAAGAGGCTGCCTGTTTAACATCTGCAATTGAAGCCATTGCTCAAACATTTCTGGAAGAATTGCCGGAAGAAAATCATGTGTGGAGCATTCCAGCAATTTATAGCGGGTTACGAGATGAAAGAGACGAACATGTCGATATAGAACTTGTGAAGAACAAAGACATGAAGTGGCAAGTCAAAGATGGAAGCGAGAGGATCGAAGCCATTCTCTCGCTATGGTTGTACTCGAATTCACCTACGAAACTTTCTGGTGGTTATCAGCCTCACCAGCTGCGGCTGTATGGATCAAGTGAGCATCAGAAGCGCTTGTCCCGAGATCTTCATTGGTGGATGCCAGAAGTCATCGCGGAGATGTCTACACAAACAAAAGCTGAGGTAGATGAGAAGAAAAAGACCGGCACGACAGTGGTGGGGTTCACTTCAGAAGGACCACCCGATAAGTCTACAGACGAAGACGGAGCAGATACGGAGTATCTTGTTCTTGAGTGCCAAGAAAAACAAGAAAGGCTTTTCTCTAAGGACTTGCTATTCTCCTTCTTACGCGCAGTCGCAAAGATGCCTGAAGTCACCATCTCAAGCGCGTCGAGCATACAGCAGATGAACTATAGCAAGATGACAGAGGACTGGAAAGAACTGAAAATTAAAAACGACACCATTTCCAACTTGGCCAGGAAGCTGGAGAAGATCGGATTCGGGACGCTATCGGATATATACTTCGATCTTATTGTACCCTTAAGCCTCGAGCAGAAACTTAGCAACATCAAGAATGTCATCGACGACGCTACAAAGCAAGCACAAAGGTATGAACGAACATGCCAATGGAAAAAATTAGTTGATAGCTGTACTTCCCTTCTCGATTTGGCTATACAATTTGATCTAGCAAAGGAATCGTCTGGTCCATTGGCCATAGCTGTGTGTCTAGGGTTCCTCAGCAGGCTGCGTCATGAATCTGTGCTTCAAAAGGCGGAAGGGAGAGAGGAAGAGGAACTTACCAAGCAATTGAACATTCTAACGACAAAATTGAAGGACGACAGATTCACAAAGCAAGCTAATATCTCAATACCGACGAGGCAGCTAATGAAGGAATGGCACTATGCTATGCCCTTTAATACAATAATCGGTCCTGCAGCAGACAACATGAGATCATTACCAGAGAGTTTCCAAATCACGGCTGATCACCAACAGTTCATGCAAGAAGTCGAGTCGGAGAAAACTCTATATTTCTGGGACTTTGAAAAGCTCGAAAAGACAGACGCCTTCGGCTGGTCGCCGCTTCATTATGCTGCCAACTTACAAGCTGACAATATGCGCATAGTTTTCCGTAAGGAAAAAGAAGCTCTCAACCTTCGAGACTTTATGGGATGGACGCCGTTGCAGCATGCTTGTCTTGTGGGCAACGAGAAAATAGTGGACATCCTACTTGATCGCGATGCTCCAATTGAGATTGCCGGATATGATGGAATCACACCAATGCATTGTGCTGTTCGGAGTGGAAATGCCGATATTCTGCAAATGCTGGTTGATAAGGTCAAATCAGGGCGCCAAAAGTATACTGGAAAGGGCGTGGTCCACGTGGATCGCAACGAGAGGCATCCAATTCACTGGGCTGCGGTCAGGGGAGACGTGGACTCAGTCTGGCTACTAAAGGATGACATTAGCCTCAAGGATCGATTTGGTTGGACCTGCCTTCACCTGGCCGCGATTTATGGCCACGAGGAGTTACTCACATGCATCATTGAAGATTGCGGAGCAGATATCAATATCGGCGATAATGATTCCCGTACGCCTCTGCATCTCGCAATCGAAAACAAGTCTCTGCCAGCTATCCCTTTGTTGATCAACGCTGGCGCGGACGTCAATGCCAAATCAAAGGATGGCTCAACTCCGCTTCACATAGCAGTTAAACAGGTGGAAACTGTACAGCTACTTCTAGAAAATGGTGCCGATAAGGAAGCAACCGATCTAGAAGGACGCACGCCACTCTATCAAGCCCTGGCAGATGGTACAATTGAAATCGCTACACTTTTAGTGGACAAGGGTGCAAACGTTACGACTGCGGCAAAGGATGGGAGAACACCACTACATATGGCGCTTAGTCTTGGGACAAAAGGATTCAGCATTGCAAAGAGACTTCTTCAATCTGATTCAGCTACAGCCACTTCTTATGCTCAGGCTAAAGCCAAAGACGAAGCAACTCCACTTCATATAGCAGCAGAGCATGGCCCATCCGAAGCTATAGAGCTGCTACGTGGACTTGGAGCTGATGTTAACGCACTGGACGATTTCGGACAAACGCCATTGCTCATATCAATCTACAAGAAGAAATGGGATATCGCTGAACTGCTGATCAAAGGTGGTGCCGATGTCTATGCTGACAAAAGAGAGGGATACGCGCCCCTACTTGGTGCGGTTGCAGGAGGAAGCGATAGAATTGTACAACTACTGTTGAAAGCCAAGGTCAACGTTGATGCCGTCGACGAAGATGGATATTCACCATTGCATCTTGCGGTCTCCCAACATGAACTCAATATCCTTCAACAGTTGTTAAAAGTGGGCGCGAAAATCGATGCTGTTAGTGAGGCTGGTAACCAAACGCCATTACACATTGCTGTTCGCAACAAGTACAGGGATATTGTAAAGATCTTACTCGATAAGGGAGCCAGCACCACTTTATACAACTCGCTTGACTTCTCGCCGCTACAACACTCGTTGTATATCGGTAACCTTGAGCTTGTACAAGACTTTGTTGCACATGACAAGAAAGCAAGCGTGAAAGCGGTGTTACAAAAGGGAAAAGACGGTAATACTCCAATGCACACCTTGTGTCAATGGACCTATTACGAGAGCGATGAAGAAACCATGCTCAAAATGCTCGATGAACTTTTAAGCATTAGCCCGGAGATTGACATCAACGCCAAGAATGATGAGCAACTGACTCCGTTAGATTTGGCAGTTATTAGAGCGGGGGATTATCGCAATTTCGTATGCACGTTGGTGAGAAGGGGAGCCACGTCAGGTTCGGAAGAAACATCAAGAGAGTTTTTAACATGGAAGAAGGATATGGGTATTAGCGATGAGATGCTTGGATAATGGCAGAGGGGCAGGAGTATAATAATTTGGGGGGTATTTAAGTACGTGTGGAGACTGGTTCGGAAACAACAGAACATGATAATGAAGTAAATAGAAAGAGAAAAAATATTTGACTCTGTAAAACGGGTCTTATAAATTCCTACGGAAATTTTTTACTCAAGTGGCGGCCCTATGGGCTATCGAGCACCATGCGATGTACTAAAACTGTCTACCCTACTAAACAAGACGGGCTTGTTCTTGGTCTGATTCAATGACAGCGTATGAATCTTCGAAGAGTTTACTAACGAAATCAGCTAGCATAATGTCGCTGCCCTTAGCAGCTATGAATCCAATAGCGGCAGGAAGTTGTTCTTCCCGTTGCGTGAACTTTGAGTCATATGGCGTAGAGCCAACTATACATCATAGATTAGTAAATCCTGGGAAAGTCTGAAGAACAAACCGATCATCTAATTGTTATGTACTTACCAGGAAAAATAAGCTCTGGACATTGAGCATAAGGACCAACATTATAAAAAAAGAACCCTTGGCCTGTAAACTCTTGTGGCCCCATCTTATACGTATCCCGATAGTTTGGCTCGCCATTTGTCCAAGGGAGAACGATGATGCTGCTGGAGTAGCCATCCTTGGTAGGCGGCATGATATGCTCATAGAACCAGTCGTGGTATGTCTTGAGAAGTCTCTCACCCTCTGCCTTTTGCTTCTCTGTTACTGTCGGTGTATATTCCCTGCGTAGCAGTCAGATATTTTAATCAATTTCATGCAGCCATCCTACTTACACTTTGAATCGAACCTGGGGGTTGAGGATAGGTGGTTTACCCATCTTATCCGTGTATTCTTCGATGAACGGTTTAAGAAGTCCTGTCCACTGGTCGCGGTTGGCAGACCAGTCGAAGGCGTGATGAAAATATCTGCTGATGGATTCGTCGGCCCCTTCTGGGCGGGTTCTTTTCCATGTGTCTGCGAGATTGATATTCGTACGATTTACACCCAGAAACTTCTCAACACGTACGATAAAACTTTCCATGACCATTTGGCTTTCTTCATGGTTAACTGGCCAGTAGTCGGTCAAGTAGATTAGCTTAGTTGGTTTCTATTGAAAGTAAGTACGTCAGCGGTTGACGAGAAGCCGTGGATTAAATGCATACCTCGTAAATCTTGCCCTGCGTTTCCGCCGAGCCGTATAGTGCTTGCGCGAGAGTCTTGAACTCCGTTGCCGTTCGGGCAAATCCACCAATCGTATCCCAATTGCTAGGTGATAAATATGTAAGCAAATATAAGTTCATAGATGTCCGCTGAAAACATACGAGCTGTACGGCACTAAGCCGGTGGTGTTTGCGGCTCCAAGCGTGGGCCTCATTCCGAAAATTCCCTGAGCCGCGGAAGGAGATCTGATACTCCCCAAAGCTCGAAGATAGTTAGCAAACGCCTATTGATATACAGTAATAATGTATCTTACTGTCTGTGCCCAAGGACATGTCAAGCCACTTATACGTGGATACGGCAGAAGCACTGCCAGCACTGCTTCCACTGGGCGTGAGATAGCCATCTCCGCGCGGATTCCAAGGTCCATGATAGTCGACCCAGTCACTCGTTGGCCATTCTGAGTCAGCAAATTGTGTAGTCTTTAGCTTTCCAACTATGACAAAGCCCAAGTCGATGAGCCGCTTGACTGTTTCCGCGCTTTCTGTTTTGGGTGGATAGAGCTCGGTGTAGGCACGCGAGGAAGCTCCAGTCTTGAGCCCTTTCAAGTCTATAATGTCTTTTATAGCTATGCGCAAGCCCGCGTACGGCTTCTCACAAGAGTTGGTGTAATATAGGCGAGAGGGTACGGCGACAGTGAGAGCTGATGGAAACTGTTCTCCGTACGCAGAAACACCCAGGGATCGAAAGCTTCAACAGTAATCAGCTCTGGCCACAACAGGCAGAAGTTTCAAGCTCAATACTCACCCATCTCCATCATCTGGGACTGTGGCCACTATAAAGGCATCAGCAGTATCTGGGTACAACCGATAGGCTTGGTAAAGTTGACCGTGATGCACAAAATAAGGACCCTGGGGAAGCTGAACTTCCGCTGCACCATTGTAGAAGAGACGTATATGGTTAGCTCCAAGGCTGCGAAGAATATCCCTGTCGTTTTCTGTGAGTTCAAGATCGATGTCGGTTGTCTGGACTATTATGGTCCCAATGAAATCCCTCGACCAGACGTCATCTTTGGTGCTGAAATCATCCAAGATGGTTTGGAGCTCAGCCGCGTTGGGAAAGTGATGATCAATCGTAAGAATGGTGCACGCTTCGGCAGCCGTATCGCGGTCAAACGTCGGTGTGTCAAGGTGAGAGTCCTATGGATCATCAGCAAATGATTCGAGCTGCACGACGCATTCAGGCCTCACAGAAGGAGCTAAAGGGTGGATGTAGTAAGAAATGTCGCCGACTCGGACAACTGCCGACACAACCTCTCTAGCCATGGCTTGTCTGTAGAAGATGGTGAATATTGCTGCGAGTAGTACTGACAATATAGCCATCTCATGGACTAAAACTCTCACGTTGGGCTGTGCGAGAAGGGAGGGGAAAGTGATAGCAGCTGCAGCTGCAGCTATGGGAATGGAATAAAAGTTGGGAAAGATAGAAAAGCTGAGGTGCTCAATGACGAAGAAAAGGCGGGGGCATCAGAACTCCCAGAAAATTGAGGCTCTGTGGTGAGAGTATGTGACGGTGTGCTTTTGGGTGATGTATCTTGGGTACACGTCAGTATATGTAGTGGTGGTGACACAGATGGATTCACGTACCCGTATACTTATATTAATACGAAAATGAATTCTCAAGGTTGGTAACACGGGCCGCACAGCACCAGGCTTTGCTAAAATTGGCGGCCCCTGCATATACGAATGCATGTATACCTTACCTGGCTTTGTGTTTCCTGACAAAGAAGAGCAAGGCCAGCCGTCCGACCAACAGAGCAACACTAAGAGGAGTAGACGTTGGTAACATCGACCTCATGCAATAGGCTAGCGCACTGATTGGGATCAAAGTGAATGGTTTCATATTTCCTCCGGCGTGCACATTTACCTTTCATCTCCACGGGGACAAAGCGCAGGCACTACATTCCAAACCACACCTCTTTCATATCTGTCTCCTCAGCATCCAGAAACATGGAGCTCAAGCCTGTTGAGGTTGAAGCAGCCAGCGAGCATTCCAGCGAGAGCACAGACGTTTCATCGCTATCGCTTTTCACGAATTTAGACAAAGAATGGGAGCTTGACAGCTCAAAGCCATCTCTACACAATGCCAGCATTTTTTACATGAAACCAAGTCCCCAGTACGACGCCGAGAAGCCGTATTTCTTCAATGTCCCAGTGGAGGCCTCTTGGTCCCCGAAGGTAAAGCAAACTAATGTGTGCTATACACGCAAAACCGTCGCTATAGCGGATGTGCGTGGACATGAGCGAATATTCTTACTGGACAAGCATGGATTCCAGCTAGGAAACTTTGTCACGTCTCTCTCATACGATGAATTTGCGTCAACTGATATCATCGTCGGGCGATATTACGAAGAGGTAAAACAATTTCTCAAGGAAAACATAGGGGCTATAGATGTTCTCCCGTTCGATTTTCAGGTATACTAGCCTTCATCTAGTGCTCCTATATTTCATTGGTTAACCAATCATATAGGTCCGTCGCAAAGATCCTACTCTTCCGTTTGGATCTAGAGGAGCCCCGGGGAAAGCTCAGCCATTTGCTGCAGTTCATGGTGGTAAGGAGGCCATAATTAATGGACTAATATATTGCTCCACTTGGAGAACATTTCCTGATAAATCGACAGACCAAACAATCAATGCTGCCTACAGGCGCTTGAAGCATTTTCATCCCGAATACGCTCAGAAGTATGCGAAAAATCGATTCCAGATCGTCAAGTAGGTGATCTTGAAAGCGTTTGAACGTCAAAGTAGGCAGCAACATCAGACTGATGGTAAAATAGTGTTTGGAAACCACTGAGAGGTCCAGTCTGTGACTCCCCTCTAGCTGTCTGCGATTACAGGACTGTCAAAGACGAAGACCGAGTTCCCACCGATATCATTTTCCCTGATTATTTAGGTGAAACATACAACCTTTGGCCGAATCCTAATCATCGCTTTTACTTCATTGATAAACAACGAGCTGAGGAAGCATGGATGATCAAGTGCTTTGACTCGGAATCGATGATAAGCCCAGAGATTGCGCAATGTACTGAATGATTTATACATCAAAGAACAAATTTGGTTCTAATGTGGCTAACATTTTATAGTTGCACCTCACGTATCGTTCCCTTACGGGCATCGAGGGGATAACAACCCTAGAAGAGAGAGTGTAGAAGTAAGAGCATTCGTCTTCTATTAATAATTATCGAGTGTTCTGGAATCTAGTAGACACTTCACATCTTTGTCATTCTATATCAATACATGAGTTTTTATTCGATCTCTAAGATTACAACATAGCATGTGCCTTGGCCATGTCAAGCTGCTGCCATAGAGTTGGTGCACAGTGACTTGACCAGAAGACTCTAAGCCTTCGACTATAATTCAATGAGCGATATCTCTCTACTGCAATTAAAAGGTAAGTCGAATTATATGAATGTCTCAAATTTGGAAAGAAGTAGATAAGACGAGGGCGCTTCTAGATTTTGAAACTTCTATTGTTAAACAGACACAGGTATATTTCTTACGGTTGAGTGTTATCCCATTTGTCAGGACTTGGTGATTTAGATACATGCCAAAATATTGGTGGAATGATTTATCAGGAACAGCTGAGATCTACTTAATTCTCACATTTTACAACAAAACTGTAAAAGCATAATTATTTTCTTTACCCGGTAGGCATCTGAAAATTCACGTCTGTGATAAGAAAACATTTCACAACGTTGAAAAGATGATCGTAGTTTCTTTTATTCTATACTAGAAAAGACTTGTCTGAGCTATCTATATTTAGCAAAAGTATAACTATCTCTTCTAGCCCAATAGTGTTTATATCGTTACCTTAACCGCCCTCTGCGACAGTGGTGCAAACATGCTGCGTATGATATAGTTAATATAATGTAGCTGGCATAACCATAGAAAAAGATAGAGGGACATACGCATCCCTTTCCATTGCAATATCGGCAATCGAAAGATTCGGTATTCTTGCAAGGGACGTCTACTTCGCCTTCAAATATATTGCACCAATGATACCACGGTTTTTCGTTAGGGTTGGATGCGTCTCTCTTCCATACCAGCCAAGGCTTAGCCTTCAACTCTGCGCGAGTAAGGTTGGCGGCATTAACAGGAGGCCAGAATTCTCGCCACGGTTGATAGTTAGGCCCTCTTTCAGGACGATTTATGGTATCCCATGCGAGAGAATGGGCATCCACGTCTTCAGAAAGATTCTGGTAGTGAGACATATTTATCAACGTAGCAGTGGCCTAGGTCTAGATGTAGAGTAAGAAAAGATCGATCAGAGGTTGTGAGTAGGAAGTCTTGTAAATTACCTTTTTTTGCTTCAATTTTCACAAAGACATCGATATAAAAATGGAATTTAGGGACGTAAGTTGAGGAAAAGCGGTGAGTCCCGCTCCTCATATATATATACATAGGATACCGCATAACATAGGTATTTATGCGTAAGTTTATAGCCTTAATTCTCTAAGTATCTTACATGTGTATTGTCACTCTAGCGAGTCCAGAGTCCAGTATGTGAGTGTACAGGCTTCATTGTACGTATTGGAAGAGATATTTGCTTAGCCAAAACTTCGGCTTGTACATATTACATTCTCTCAGTGTTGCTCATGCAAACGGCAACATATCTAGGTACATGTAGATATAGGTAGTTCGAAGTACATAGAGACAGCTACATGTGATAAGTCCATTTGACATTACCCCTCAGGATAAAGCACCGTAATAAAGTCTCCGAAATTGAACGTGCTACGCGTCTGATGATGATTGGGCAATTAATATAATATTTGGTGATCACGATGCGTACCTAGTGTAACTATGTTGTTGCACCTATGCTTTGTAACCCAAATATTGGTCTCCATTGGCTATAGCATCCACACCTGTCCTACAATGTATTCCAACAAGTCTCCGGTTCTGCTACATCCTACAATTCTAAAAATATACGAGATGTATCAGCTTTTCTTGTGCTCACACCCATGTTCGTGGTAGACTTTTGACGCGAAGCGGTGAAGCCTTACTTCGTCCGTAAGACCTCGTCAATACTCAGCTGGAAAAACAATGGTGTTACTGATATGTGGTCACACCATGTATACTATTCGTATTTCAGTACTTACCTTGTTGTAAACGATGAAAAGAAAAGTGTTTCATACCTGACTACAGTGGTAGCAGATTGAATGTAGATAGCGAGAGGTGCAAGTCGCTATCGGAGTAATGTTTCGCTTGCCAGTATACACTTACTAGAATCCATACCGCATAGAATCGAAATCAACCTAAATCTACAATGAACAATTCATGCGAAGATCAGTTGTCAAATCTTACAAACATGGTACGTAAACTCCGGTTACCAGCTGTTAAGTAGCGTGACATCTTGTATCATTGATACCTCGTTTCAAACCGCTCTTCTCTTTCCTAATTGCTAGACTAAATTGGCGTTGTTGTATTGCTTACAAGTTATTGGTCTCAATAATTAGGAACCAGAAATGCCCAATATTTCGAGATTCGAAATCACTGGTGTTTTCACACACCCCAACGCCAAAGCCGACATCGTCCTCGTCCACGGTGTCAACGGACACCCCCGGAATACGTGGACAGCCAAAAATGGGACGTTTTGGCCTGTCGAATTACTTCCCAAATCTCTTCAAGATGAACACGCCAATATACTTGTATACGGCTACAACGCTGACGCTTACTCACGGGGGAAAGACCAGCACGCTAGCCACAATATTATCTTGCAACACGCTCAAACTCTCGTGACTAATCTCACAGTGTATCGCAAGAGCAACGCTTGCTTCAAAAATCCTATAATATGGGTTGCGCATAGCTTTGGTGGTATCCTGGTGAAACGCGCTTTGTTGTACTCAAACGATTTGCGCGCCACCGATCATGGGGATCTCCGCTCTATATACGTATCCACGTATGGTATTATTTTCCTTGGTACACCACACGCGGGGTCCATTCTCGCCAATTTGGGTCTTTATATTCACCAAGCATCCCGTATTACTATTCCGAGGTCGATATTCCAGTCTGAGTCCGCTTTGCTAAAAACACTCAAACGGGATAATGAGCGGCTCCGGGAGATCAATAACCAATTTCTTAACATCTACGAGCGTTTCAAGATACACATGGTACACGAGAACCACAAAACCGATTTAAAGATAACAAGGTAAGCTCTGTGTGATCCTGCTCTTCGTGAGATTATGTTTACAACTAGTACCTGTTAGGGCGTTAGTAGTAGATGGCCCTTCGGCAGGAAATCCACTTCCGGGAGCTACATATTATGGAATAGAGGCGACTCATTCCAATATGTGCAAGTTTAAGGATATAAATGCACCTGGATATCTGATTATTTCTACGGCGATCCGGGATTGGGTTGGCGATTCTACTGAGGTCATAAAGAATCGATGGGATAATGAAAAGGAGGATCGACATGCGAAAGTGCGTCGTGACATAGACGAGATGCAGAAATCATCTGTAAGTAATGTAGAGTAGTGATATTCTTGAAATGGGTGTCTCGCCCCAAGGAATAAGATTGCTGAGCTTTTATTTAGATCTCACTACAGCCCTTAGTAGCTACAAAGCTTTCCCGGGAAACTGTTATAGCTGACATGAAAGAAGTCCATCAAAGGACTGCCGGCGTTTCTGATACCTTCTCATCTGGACTCAGTTTGCTTGAGCCATCAGGTAAGATATATCACTTCTATGTCTATCATATAGCGAAGCAGTTTTGGGATAGAGAACTTGTTTTGAAGCAACATTCATTGACAGAGAGAATTTATTGGTATCTGTAGCGAACGTCCATTATCTCGGCCGCCGCCTTGCTCAGGCACGCATTGACGGCCAAGAATTCTTTCAAAGTCTGCAAACTATCGACGAGAGTATCAGCGCTTTTACTGCGCCAATCCGTGTTGATATCCAACGAGAAATTGTGTTTGACATCCCTTATCCCAGGAACAGATGGTTTACTGGGAGAGAAGAAACACTCTCTAATATCCAAGATTTCTTGGTACCCAAAAGGAAATTAAGAACAAGAGAAGTCTCCCAACTAGCCTCATATTCCTCAAAGATTTTTGTGATTCATGGACTTCCAGGCATTGGAAAAACCAATCTTGCCCTTGAGTTTGGGTATCGTCAAAAATTAGCATTTACTCACGTCTTCTGGATATCTTCTGACAGCGAAGAGAAGCTTAACCAAGGACTATACAAAATCGCACAGTCGTTGGGATTAGTGAGGGATACCATAATAGAAGACGAAAAAAACATTGTGAAGGCAGCAATGACGTGGCTCAAGAACCCTAATCCAAGTAAGAATCCCAGAAACACATCAGAAAATAATCACTAAAGCTATCTAGAATACAAATGGCTTCTCATATTGGATAACGTTGATAATGCTCAAGTCTTAAACCCTCTCTGGTCAGATCTTCACTGCGGCTCAGTACTCATCACCAGTAGAGATCCTATTCCAGGAGTGGCAGCGGTGACATCTACGAGCCGCAGCCATCGGCTTGTTCAGCTATCTCCATATGAAGGAACTGAGTTTGTGAAAAAAAGATTGAAAGAGAAAATACAAGGAGACATCGACGATGATTCAGCAGCCGACCTAGCAAAGCGGTTTGCGTACTATCCACTCTATATGTACCATATGACGTCTTTTATTGAGATGGCATCGTTGACGTTGGATGGATTTTACGAACAATTGGAGTCTGAGCCTGCTGCCGACGACGAGCTTCAGGATTTGTGCGTCGATAGCCCATGGTATACGAAGAGTGTCGCCAAAGCAATCGAATCCCATATGGCAAAACTAGATCCTCAGGCCCGGGAGATTCTCACAGCCGTGGCTTTTTTTGATCCCGACTCAATCCCTGAGAGATTACTCTTGTCGACTGATGGGAAAGTGTCCTATCTTTCTAGCGCTATCAAGCGACAAAAGATTCTCTTCTCGTTAAGTCAACCCTCTTTCATATATATTAATACAGACGACGAGGGCTCAGAGAGATGCATCAGTCTGCATCGCTTAGTACGTGATGCAGCACTTCGATCAGATTTTGAACCACAGAAGGCATTCGAGACTGCGGTTTGGCTTCTCAGAAAATCTTTCCCACTACACAAAATGTCGCGAGACCATATGGTAGAAGACTGGGCTGAATGTGAAGTCTTTCAGCCACATGTTCTTACCCTTCATGACCGTTACCTAGATTTTAGGAAACGCGGGGTTCTCGCTCCGTCGTTTGAGTCTATTGAGCTGATTTACTCATGCGCCTGGTTAATAACTCTCTCATTTTCTTTGCGTTCACAACATTTGCACTGACAATATGCCGGGCAGGTACCTTTGTGAGCGTGGCCGGTTCAGTATCAGCAAGACCCTTATTTCCACCGTCTTCGACGATTACAATAGCCTGAGGAAGATACCGCAAGCTGTTCCTGTTGAATTCCTAGCTGACCTCTATACTGTTCAACTATACTATAGCAATGAAACGGACAAGGGGCTCAATCTTGTTGAGCTGGCTACACAGGCTATGAATATCCGCGAAAATGCGGTCGAACAGGGTCTTATGGATCAGTATCACCCAAATCGAGCAAACGGCCCAATGAATGTCGGCGTTGTCTTGGCCTTAGAAGACCCTGAAGCTGCAATTCATATGCATTCTAGAGCCCTGGAAATAAGAAAGGGATCTAGTAAGTACGAAGCTGAGCAAATATATGGCTTTGCCCTGAATTATCTCAATATCGGAAGATGTTGGTGGGTGGTTGGAAAGTTAGACATGGCCGCATCCTGTTTCAAGCAGTGTCTGAGTCTTTGTAAAAGACGCGAAGCCGAGGTCGGCAAGCGGTTTTCACTGTAAGTCATTCTACCTTATACGCATTGATATTACTTGCTGAGAAAGAGAACAGGACAGCCTGGGCACTATCGGCTTTAGGGATCATTCGAGCATATGAAAATAACTTTGTGGACGCAATGAGGTTGATGTCTGAGGGCTTAGAACTCCATATATGTACCATGGGTGAACGTCACATAAAGACATTGGCGTGTTACTACCGGCTTGGGTGGTTGTGCCAACGAGTTAGAGAATACTCACGAGCAAGGTAAGACAGGGACGAGCAGATTTACACGCACTATGATGGTCCAACTCTTTCTTACGCTTTATTTAGGCAGCTTCTTGGTATTTGCCATGATGCATACAGCGCCTTATCGAGCAAACCCGAGTTAGCACGAACAAAATTTCAGCTCTCGAAAGTTCTAAAAGAAATGGGTGCCGCAGAAGAGCAGTGGAAACGAATGGATTTCGAGTCACGGGCGCTTTTGTCAGAAGTCTTGTTAGCAAGAGGGGCGACCCATATAAAAAAAGAGCTGTTCGAAGAGGCGGATTTTAACAATGAGATCAATTATTATTATCGATAAATGCAAAGAACTTTTGCATCTTATCCAGCTGTTCTTAGCTTTACTCGCTCACAGTCACAAGTCCAGGCTCTGTTGTATTTTATTATAGCTATTGGTCCTATTATTCCATTTCTCCTTCAATGCCGTTTTTGTTTCGACCTATATCTAAATATATATCTCCTCAATACTTCAGAGCAATATTTCTTTAAGTAATCCCCGCTATTACATCACATTCTTCTTCTTCATGAGGATCAAATATTTGACTAGTGGCGGGGAGCAGGACCGACTATATAATAAATTGAGCCGTAAAGAGTGAGTTTCGCTCGCAGACAATGATGAGGCAATGAAGCAAAAAAAGAGAGAAAATATTTGATTCAGCAACGTGTATATGACAAAGAGGTATACGCATCAAAGCAAAGACAATTTGTCAAACAAAAGATGCAAAAAAGAAATTTCCAATTCCGGATAACGCATTGGGGCATCTTGCTCCCGGCAGGGCTTGAACCTGCGACCTTCGCATTACCAAGGCTAGACGGTTAAGTCTAGTATTAGTACGAAGCTCTAACCAACTGAGCTACGGAAGCGCATCCGATTTAAGAAATTATCGGGTTCGAAGCCGAGAGGCTCCGAATTGTTGAACGACTGATTCATTATTGCCATTCATATAGGATAATAGTACCGTATCTCGACGATTATCCTCAGCATTGGAGAATATTATATCGTATCGCAGCTCTACTGCTATTGGGAAAATAAGTTTCCTCCAACTATATACCCTTTTTCTTTCTATGCAAGAACCAGCAAGGAAATTCTAGTCTCAGCAATTATACCCTAAAAACGTATCACGCTGGTCCAGGCTCTCCGTTTATAAGAATGTCATCTCGCTAAACGCATTTCTGCTTCATCCACGCCTGATTGTAGCTTTGTAATAGCTTTTAGGAACAACAGAGCCTGATATTTCGGCTTTTGACCATCATGAGTCCACCTTGACTTAGCCATAAGGCTGGCACACCAACAGCGAAGACCAGTCATAACTGGTTAATATCGTGGGAGCTTTGACATAGCCACTATGGGCATCCGTTGAGATTGATAAGATACACATACTGGAGGATATATCACTTCAGTTTTTCCCGAATTTATTATTTTCAACTTGGTTTTTGAGTCCTTCGTCGGGAATCAAGAAGACATACCCGGAACTCCAAGTACACTGTCGGTAGATTGCCTGCCATGGACAGAAATTTGGTGGCCAAACGGGCGAAATTGTATTATCTACCGAACTTATGCGACCAATGCTCCCGAATTGACCTGTTGAATGTATTCAAGTATGCCGATACACATTTTAGCCCAATAGGTGCCTCCAGCGGCAAAAATATTTCTTGGACACATTCTTCGAAAGAGGGATACTTTGTGACGTGATGTAAAGAACCACCCGCAACTCTGCGGCAAGTCGATTCACTTTGACGAATTCGCTGCAGAGTTTCACGACGCTGACTATGGAGATCACGGCCACCGAGGCCTACTTCAAATCAATGCTGAAGGTGGCCAAGCAAGCCGACAAGGATTTTGCAGCATACAGCTAGGAGTCTCTGCACGTTGGGGAGCACCTCGTTGAGTTGCTGGGCGGCATCGACCCGATCCTAATGGCGATCGAATTTATTTGCTCGACGTTCCCTGAGGCGACGGTTAACGGTCCTCCCTGAGCCCATCACCACCCGCATCTTTGGCGTATTCGAAGACGTGCTCCGCACCATCGATGAGTTTAGGAAGGGCCGCGACCAGACCATCGCAGACACCTGGCTTCTCGCGCAAGAGTACGCGAGGCCTCACAGTGAGACGCCCAAGACATGCTCGCTAGAGGACGTATGCCGCACGAAGGCGCATGGATTGGGCATGGCTGGGCTGTCTTCGCTCATCAAGACGCCACGGGAGCGGCTCGACAGCACCAGCAGAAGCTTTCAATCCATGCACGACCTGGGAAAAGCCCCCTTCGATGGCTACAGCACAGAGCCGCCCCCCGATGGCCGGTACGCCAGGCTGGATTCCGCGTTTGCTTTTGTGACTGCTGCTGTCGACAACACCATCATAGAGGTTCTCGGCATTCAAGGCCATCTCGGACCAGTGCACGGCGGTCGAGGCCCGGCTGCTGGCCGCCGACTACGCGCGTGAGCAGCGCACCAACATTGCCAACATCGCCGGGCCGGTGAAGAGCGTACTGGAGGTTTGGGATCCGTGCCGCTCACTTCGAAGGAGACTCTGGCAACAGCTCTCCCGGCTCAGCGGCGGAGGTGATGGTGTCGTACGACGCCTCCAAAGCCCCAAAGGAACCGCCTGGCGAGATCCAGGGCTGGATAGCCGAGATCCTCGACACGCTCCTGTCCGCAGCCGCTGAGACCGCGACGCAAGAAGCTCTGGCAAAGGTGCTCCACCTCGACAACGTCAGTGACGGCATCGGCGGGTTGATCGCGGAGCTTCAGGGTTTTTTCCACAGAAAAGTCGGAGCTGGGCATCGCCGTCGACAACCTCATGCGCAAGGCGGCGCCAAACCCCCAGGAACACATGCACCACGCCACCCAAAAAGAGAGAGAAAAAACAAAAGGGGAGGGGGGAGAAGGAAAAAGAAATTGATTCTATGGTAGTTGGCAAAAAGTTCACCTATTGTACCATAGGTTATGAAAACCCCTTTTTCAAGATTTTCTTGCACCTGGAATTGAATCTCGAGTGCACTTGCTTATATGTATGGTTCGGAACACTAACCGCTCGGCTAATGCCCGAGGGATTTACACCATTACTACCTAGGTAATCAAGGTATAAATGAGAGTGCGGGCATAGTAAACGCGATATCTTCCACCAAAAGAATCCCCGAAGTCAGTAGAGGACAAGAAAATGGTGCGATAGCTCCGTTTGTTATACATAGAGAAGATACAAATTGGGCTAAATCGTGAGCCTTGTCTTCCAGAAATGGAAGCATGCGCTTCCAGTTTCTAAGCGCCTCTCTGCAGAAAATAACGGATTTTGCTCATTAATGAAGATCTTACGGAAACGTGTCCGATTTCGGAAACATTTGGATTCAAAGTCGGAAGGGCTCCGAATTATTAACAGCTGAGGTTATTATTACCATTCATATAAGATATCTATTATGTTCTGTCTTCACCAGGCCGTATCACTGAGCTGCTTCCCGCTCATAATCTCATTATTGGAGACTTAATCACTTACAGACATCATTAGTCTTTCATTATCCTGACCTGCCGCTAGCCTCAATATGTTATCTCCATTGGCTCCAAGTTGACATGATGACTTGAAAAGTCTGTTTTCTCATAGACATATTCGCAGGGTGGCAAACTCAGGTGCAGGTTCGCACATTTTGGCACTGTATTGCTTAGTCATCCCAAATAGCGAAGACTTCTTTTCTGGTCATCGAGATTCAACAAATGTTCCATCTCAGCCAGGTTTCGGCATGTCTACTTCACCATCACCTGCATCAGTGCTAAACTTCAATGCGCTCTTCGATAATCCTCTGTTCGCCGGAGGTATCGGCCTCGCCTCCTTAGGAGCTGCCGCAGCGTTTGCCCGCAAAGGATCAATCGTCGTCCTCGGAGCTGCTCGCCGCCGGCTTCTTGTCAATGTTGAGATAAGCAAACAAGATCCGGCATATCCCTGGATCCTCGCATGGCTGTCACAGCCTCGTGAGACGCCGGGCTTTATTGCCTCGCGGCTCACAAGGATTCACAACCTGTCAGTGGCGACTGCGACAGCTTCAAGAGGACCAGGAGCAGGCGGGCCTATCAACGCTCATTTCTTTCTTCAGCCGGGATATGGACGCCACATTGTCAAGTTTGGCAAGGCTTTCATTTCGGTCAACAGGGAGAAACACAATACGGCGAACATGAATACCGGAGAGCCGCATGAGATTGTCCAGTTAACCACCCTCTGGGCGCATCGACATGTATTTGAAGACCTCTTTCGAGAGGCGCACCAATTGGCCGCAAAAGCCAACGAAGGAAAGACGGTAGTTTACTCTGCGCGCGGGCTTGAATGGAGTCCGCTTGGAGATGCTCGAAAGAAGAGGCCGCTCGGCTCAGTCATATTGGACGAGGGGATCAAGGAGAGCATAGTTGGCGATGTCAAAGATTTCTTGTCAAGGCAACAGTGGTATGTTGATCGAGGCATTCCCTACCGGAGAGGATACCTTTTGTTTGGGCCTCCAGGAAGTGGCAAAAGCTCTTTTATCCAAGCGCTGGCGGGAGAGCTTGACTTTAGTGTCGCCATGATCAATCTCAGCGAAATGGGTATGACGGATGATAAATTGGCATACCTCCTCACAAAACTGCCCAAGAGAAGTCTGCTTCTGTTGGAAGATGCGGATGCTGCCTTTGTCAATCGTCGACAGCGGGACACGGATGGATACAGCGGTGCCAATGTCACCTTCTCAGGTCTTCTCAATGCGCTCGATGGTGTTGCCGCCGGTGAAGAGCGCATCGCTTTTCTTACTACCAACCACATTGAGCGCCTAGATCCTGCGTTGATCCGACCAGGTCGAGTGGACTTGATGCTGAAAATTGGCGAGGCAACAAAGTATCAAGCTACACAGATGTGGGATCGCTTTTATGGCGATGTTGACCAGGATCACTCGGGTCGGGCACGGTTCTTGGAACGGCTGGAAGAACTCGGCTTATTTGGACAATACAAGGACGGTCAAGCTTCTAACCGGCACACAAGCGCTGCTGCTATTCAAGGATTGTTCCTGTTCAACAAAAATGACATGCAAGGTGCCATCGACATGGCTGAAGGTCTAATTCCAAGGAAATTTGAGGCTGAAGACCCAACTCCTGACGGGGCTATCAAGACGCCAGTCTGAGAATGTTGTGGTGGGAGACCATTTGTATAACAATCATGTACATTATGTTATAAAATTGAAGGATACCCCGGGTAGACAAGGAAATATTGTGATGATAGCTTGGATCATTTGGGCCATGCATCCAATTTGTTGAATCAAGAGTCGATTGACCCATTTCACCTCTTTTACTGTAAATAAGAACACAGTGCTGCGACGTAGGTTGAGACAAGGATACGTAGTCCGGGTTAAGCCAATTGACTTGGTATGTCGACGTAGTCTGGAGGCAAGGCTTCTCAAGGCTTCCCAAGGCTTCTCAAGGCTTCCCAAGGCTTCCCAAGGCTTCCCAATGATGGAATGTTTGGGACTAAAGCATTGTCCAATATGCACTCAGGAATCGTTGTAATCGAATAACAAATTTCCTTATCTTAACTCTTTTATCTCATCCAATTTTAACTCGTTTTGTCCTCGCTCAGTGTCAGTGTCAACGAGGTGTCCAAAATATCACCAATGCAACCTAATCAAGATTGACATAATGTTTGACACCCCAAGAGACCGACCGTATGGTATATAATACAGCATAAATGCCAAACACAAAGTGGGTATTTCAATGCTTTTCCCCCCAGACAGAGAATCCGGCCTGTTCTTATCCTTTGATCTAATAGGGGAACATCTATGCAAGTCCTTGCTACTTGCCCAGCCTGAGCCAGAGCAATCTAGCATTCTATACAGATTCAATTTGCTTAGTGAAGACCTTGAAGTTGACACACATCCAAGGTATGACAGGTTGTGAAACCTTGCAGCAGAGCTGTCACATGTGAGTACATGGCGCATAAGATGGCGACATGAAAGAGCTGGTGTGAGCTCCCAAAGATATCAAATGTACCTGGCGCCAAACGCTCCGGGATTCGGAACTGCAAACAATTCGTTAGAATGAATTCTCGTCCTTCAGTGAGGTGAGCGTGCGAGACATACCGCGTAAAGGCTGACTCCAGTGCCATAAAAGGTAAGCTCAACCAGGTACCATTTCATTCCAGAGTATTGGAGCATGTATTCAAGGCCGTATCGTTGGACTCCATGTAGCAGTGGGATGAACGATGAAGCGCCAAAGACAACAAAGGCACCCACTTTCACTTTCCGCCAGCGCGGCGTTTTAAGAATGGGGTTCGAGATGAGAACACCGGTGATTGTGCCCGTGGATAAGATCTGAAACTCATGTTAGCGTACTAACTATTGGATGTTCAACCCAGCTACCGGGTGAGAGAGTGTGAGCGGTGATGGTCGCTCGGAGAGACTGACAATACCCCAATGCAGTTTTTGCAAGTCCGCCTCGCAGAAAAACACATAGAAGATGCCGGATGAGAACGTGCCCACTGTGACAATGACAATACCAAGCAAATCCATTCCGTGCCAGAACAGGTCTACGCGATGCGAGTGAGGCTGTATCAGGTGGTAAAGTGAGCTCAAGACCAAACAGATTTCCGCACACCAGAAGTAGACTCCAAACGCCGCATAGTCCATGGACAAGACGTTGAGAAATTGAGGCTGGGACAGCAACCGAAGGACGAGAGGTGCCAAGAATGGTAGGAGCAGAGCTCCGATCAGATGAGTGTACACATTGCAAGTCTCGTTGTGCAAAAATGTCAGGCTGGCCAGGACCTCCAGATAGTCTCCGTTCTCTGGCCGATACCCGCTGAGGATATACTTGTTGTCAAACTGCCAATCAGCAACCTCTTGCCACGATACCGTTCGCGGTTTTTTGGCCTTTGGCAGACTTGCGGGGTTGTTCGTGGTGCTCATGTTGACTTGCGGCACCTGTCGTTTCTTGAGTTGTGTTTCTGACATGATTCCTCTCACGAGAAGTCAGAGCCGCGCTGACTGACGATGAAGCACAAGACACCAATGCCAGCGGCTAGACTTTTAAGTAAAAAGCAGGGGGGGGGGTTAGATAAATGTCACAAAAGATTGATGATAAAAGTGCAATGCAACAGCAAATAGCGAGGCACGGACGCGCGAGGCCCCCAACAAACTGGTTGTCGACGTGTTTCAGCGCAGAGAGTGTGGCTTGAAATCATTTATCAGGCAATAAGAACCAATTACTACAGGCGCACACAATAGTTTCACTTCCCATCTTCAACTACGTTGAGTTGCCAATGGAGGTCATTGGGAGGCCAAGCAGAGCAGGGAATGCGTGCCTTCGCGCCTATGACCACACGCAAGTGGACACATGGCCCCCAACATAGCCGCCTCAGCTTTGAGATGGAGGGTCGGCTGTCCGTTCGGTTTTCAAGTTCTCATTCTCATGCAGTACCTACTTGGTACCGCTGTGCTCAGGTTACAGCGGGTGGCTCCATCGAATATGCTCGTTCATATCCACAATTCCCAGCTTACTCCCTTGTAATTGCAGTAGCTGAGCCTCAAGAGCTGGACTGAGGAAACTGACCTGTCAGAAGGCGTGGGCTGTAGACACACGGCTGGTGTGCTCATAGGAGGAGGATCTGCACGCTGGGTTCATCACGGCTTTGGGTGCGTATTCAGTATAGTACAAGCAGTTGAAGTTGAACACAGCCCGATGCGAGGCGAGGGGTTCTATCCTTGCATCCATACAATGGCGACGATTACCTGATCAGCTCAAGGTGGGATACCTATAACATTTTCTTGCAGCCTTACACGGCACACCTGATTTGTCTCTTAGTGACATCGCGGAATCTGCGAATTTTCGACGTACAACCATGAATGCAAGTAATTTACAAGTTCTGTTCAAGAGCACGGTCGATTTTTTGGTTGGAAGACAACCGGAAAAGACAGAGGAGCCCGTGTCATTGAGATCACAAACACAAGCAGCCTGGGTGCGCGCGGATGCATTTCTACAGAGCTACGCCGATGAATCCGACGAGCCTGAGCCTGAGCCTGAGGACATTGCAAGAGCGCTGCGCGCATTTGAACAGTATGTCCAATATAACCCGGATGAGAAATCGGCTTCTGTAGGTGATCCCGCTATACGGCAAGCTTCAGTCTTTCGGCCTCTCAGTTCCAGCTCACCTACTAACACCAGAGTACGGAGCAGGGTTTACGCCGCGATGTGCCGTATCCCAAGCTTCAGGCGATGCACGACATGATGGAGCAGCGGCGTCGTGGTGCGATTACAAACCCAGGCCCTCCCATTCAGGTCAGTAAACGGAAACGAGAAAGTGACGCTGTCATCGAGGAATTTTCGCAAATAGACCGGAGGGCAAAGATGCGCCGAGTTCTTCCTCCTCGCGAAGACCCGAATGCCATCGACAATTTTGACAAAGACCCCGATGCCGATTTCGCCGTGCGCATGAGGAAGCATCTAGTGTCGTTGGACAATGCGTTGCGGCAGCACTGGGTATGCGTTTGCCAGAGGTGCTCGGGGTTGAGCGTGAGACTTTCGCTGCCACAGCAGAACAAGGATTTCAACGTTGAGACGAGCTTCGAAGTGTTCTTCGGCGTGCGGGCTCCGGGTGAAACTGCATTGCAAGAAGCAAAAATAACGATCAAGTGAGCTTTGTGAAGCTTCATCCAATGACTTCTACTGACATTCCGCGGTAGAGACGTACACAACAGCAGGATGAGAAGCGCGTCTGAGCCCGTAGTTAGCACCACGCCCGAATTTGTCCACCTATGCCAAAGCATTACAGAGTCGCTCGGTCAGCAAAACTGCTTGCACTTGGCTCTTGAGGGTGGGATATTTCAGAGGCTTCGCCCGCAGCCAAAGACTTTTGGCGGCGATCAAATGTCGCGAACGGTATCTTTGTCGGCTCTATTCCAGCGTCAGCAAGAATTACGTGGTAAATCTGCATTACCACTCAAGGGGAAGCGAATATTAGCTGTCACACTAGCTGCTGCGCTGCTCCCATTCTTGGAGACGCCGTGGATACAGCCTTCCTTCAATCACTCACACATTCTATTCGTTGATCCGCTGGAGGATGGACAACTCCCCGACATCACGAAGCCCTTCCTGGCCATGGAACACGTTCCGATCATCGCAGCCGGCAGGGCAGCCAATGGAGTCAACGCTGACAGCTCTAAACACAATGTTCATCCCAATGCGAGTGTGCTAGCGCTAGGCATACTCTTGTGTGAGCTTCACTATTGCACACCTATAGAGTTGATGGGAGATGACCCGCACGGGACCAGGAACGTCAATTCCGATTATTATACCTGCCTTAAATTGCTCAACAATCTAGAAGCTGACGCCGGTAGAGATTACTTTCTCGCTACGAGAGCATGCCTGCGGTGGGAGTACCTCCCTCCTGGACAGCAGGCCGCCTTTGAATCTGACGACGTTCAGCGGCTCTTCTATCAAAACGTCATCAAACGACTCGAAGCTGAGATATTCAAGTCATGGGGTCTTCGAATGGAGAACTTGGGCTCACTTGATCCTCAACAGAATCAGCTCTGCTGGGGTCCCTTTGGTCAAGAAGTTGTCCGCCATGAAACAGCCAAGGTCGAGATCTCTGACAACGGATCACGGGCAATCCCATATCGTTCAATGTCTGACGCCACACCCGCGAGCTACACAACTCTCACGCCCGATACGGTATCACGAGTGCCGGGGTCGCGACAACCTTCTCCAAACCCCCAATTCCGTGCACAGCTCGTCGAGAAGAGTCTGTACTTTTTTGACGCAAGCCACCAGGCGGGCAATGGACAAGAGTAAAGTGTTTCCATAGCATTATGAAGCTTCACCATACTAATGATTTGCTAGGAGTCCGCTTTCGATACAATGGATGGACAACCTTCTGGCCTCGATTTATCACCATGTTGATCCTTTCGACGCTTTTGAGCCTGGTACCAGAACGTTCGAACCCGTGCGAATAGCCATCTTGGATTCTGGATGGGACCCTGAAAATCCACTTCTAATGACCGACCAGGGCCCGGATCCACGGATCAGGGACTGGCAAAGTTTTGTGAACGGAAAAGCCTCAAATGATACTCGAGACGAGATCGGGCACGGCACTCATGCTCTTGGACTCCTACTCAAAGTTGCCACATGCGCTGAGGTTTACGTCGCTAGAGTGGCAGGTCGCGAAACTCTAGATCGTGCTACTTACGATGACATTGCAAAGGTAAGGCTGGCTACATGACGGAACAAACTGTTTTTTAGACCAAACTAATTGTTTTTATAGGCCATTGACCACGCGGTGAATGTGTGGAATGTGGACATTATATCAATGTCTTTCGGTATTCGGGAATATAACAAGCCTATGCAGGAGGCCATATCTCGTGCACTACACAGTCAGACATTGCTCTTCGCCGCGGCATCGAATGATGGAGCAAATCTTGGGCGAGCTTTTCCGGCCAAGTATCCCAGCGTCTTTTGCATCCACTCAACGGATGGAAACGGCAATCCCTCCTCGTTCAACCCAACAGCAGACGACAAAGATGTCAACTTCAGCTTACTCGGAGAGAATGTCTCTTCTCACTGGCCGATTGGCAAGAATGGCCATTTTGAACATGTTAATGTCATGTCGGGCACATCAGTCGCGACACCGATCGCCGCTGGGCTTGCTGCAGCGATCTTATCTTTTGTGCGGCAGCAGGAACAACACATGGCTCCGGGAAATGAGTTACTAGGGTCGTGGCTGAAAGACGTCCATTCGATGGATGAGGTCTTGAAGAGTATGGTCAAGCAGAGGAGGGGGCAAGGTTATGACTACATCACGCCTCATACACTCTTTGATAGGAAGTCGACAAGGGAGGAGGTTTACAACAAGATTAAGAATATCAGAAAACACTTGTATGACTAGAAACGTAATAACGATACACTCCACTTCCAACAATATACCCAATTCATGAGATCTCAAGTATGTTTCAATTTATTTTTATTCTTTCATCATCAAGCAGAGACGCAATAGATAATGCCATTCTCAGCCACATCGGGAACGGCTATCGCAGTCTTGATGTCTGACCCATCTACATCCTCCACCAAAACAGCTATACCGTCATCTTTTTCATCGCCAATAGCCAAAAAGGCGCCCTTGTTATACTCTTCAACGGCAAGTTTCCGCCCAAACTTGAGTCTTTTGACACGGAACGCAAACACAAATTCAGATTCGCGATTAATCTCAGTCTCATCATCATTCGTGCTGTTCCAGCGCCCTTTTGGGCCAAAAGTTGTAGCCAGCGCAGGCACGTCAATACCAATGTTCCCAGAGACCTTTGTGCTCTGCGAAGTTGAGTACTTGATTCTGGCGCCTTTGACGAGCTTCATGCCCGTGACGAGGAAGAGCGAGACACTCGGTGCGAATTTTTGCTTGGGCTCCCTCAGCCATGTCTGTATGGTGGGTGCCTTGACGGCTTCTTGCACATACTCCTGCGTCGGCTCAAACGCCAGAGTCGTTACTGTGTCAAAAGCAAAGATACTCTTCGTCGTGTTCGAGTGTGCAACGTTGACTTCGGGACCGACAGGCAACCCGCCACTAGCCAGCTGTAGGAACTGTGCGTAAACACCCAAACCGACGCCCTTTTCGGTTGAAACGGTCTTCTTCCAGTCCGTCTCTACGACAGGTGGGAACGCGTCAGCAACGGCGACGGTTTTTGCTCTATTCAGAGGGTATTGCGGGGATGACGTAGAGCGAATTATAGAACCGAGGGATAACGGGCCGGTTGGTGGCGGATGGATGAAGTCGGACGTCGGACATAGGAAATACGTCTTTGCAAAGGCCATGGCTCAAGGGTTCGGTCGAGACGTTGCAAGGGTTTCCTTAGGGTTTTCAAGCTGTCCAACTTCCTATTTACTTGACAAGTTTCCAAGTTATATGTAGGTACCAGAACTCTCAACTACCTAAGTATTAGCAAGTATGCCTAACCGAAAGCTACATAATGATTGCAGTAGTCTCGCCGCAAAGTGTGGAGTGAAAGAGGCTCAACAAGTGTCCGTGTGCTTGGATCGCCTAGACAACTACGTAGTTGTATCTGTAGTTGGGATAGTTCAGACAATATAAGCCCCGGTAAGAGAGTGACAAATAGTGAGGCTTCCTGATGTTCCTTCTGTGGCGTCAGAGTTGCGGGCTAGGCTAGCAGCCTATCCTTGCCCCTGTCCCTGCTCTGATCCTGGTAACTCAAGAACGCCTCTGGCCACGTTGATTCGATAGCGAAATGTGAACAAGCCGGACCGCGGGACCAACCGAACTATCGCGCGCCTTCTCTATCATACGACTACATTCATGCAGAGTCTCGCATATGCCTACCAACCTGGGTAAGTGGGCTGGGAGCCTTGTTGCACTTGTTGCATTCACGCCCCCTTTGATTTTGGTTTTCCGTGTTAACGCAAATCACGAAAGCGTGGCCCATAGTATCCATCCTTGAGTCTCTCTTCAGACCCCAAAATATTATGGAATGGTAAACATGAATGTACTGTACTTTTATTCATTTCGCGCTTGTTTCCGAGTTCCAAGACTTTGTCACACGGATAAACCCCCTTGCTCGGCGCAAGATACATTTCTAGTACCACGCATTGATGATCCTTCATGCCGCTAACTGGTAAAGCCTCTGTCTGCTCGTAAGCGACTTGACGCACGAGCAAGGGCTCTACATGTTTCGTGCTTTGACTTTTACTGTGAAACACCCGCAAAAAGGATCTTGGGGTCAAGGTTGATGCCAATGCTCAGCGGGGCAAGTGTTTCTAGACAAAGACGACGGACTGAGAGAGCTGCGGAAGATTACGATTAAACGAGAATCGCAAGCCAATTGGCATGGATGTCAGTCGCTAAATGTCACTGGCGTAGCCGCTGCTCAATTACGTCCATGCCTTTTGTCAGATTGTCACGGCGGTAATATGTACCCTTTGTGCCGCTACGGTACGGCATACATTAGCTGAGGTTGGGCACAATTTGGCATTGACAATACAATACAATACAACACACATCCATCATCACATTCTCTGACACCTTGAGAGATTCATACGACGTTTTTAATCGCCATCTAATTGTTCACGAAATTTAGCAGCCTCTTTCTACGTAAAGACGGGCATCAGCTCCCTGCATCTTCATCTTTGGCGCAATCACGAAGTCTCGCCGACCGCATGTATCCCACTTTTTCGCCATGAGAAGTCTGGATCGCATGGAAGATGATCTTGTAGAAGATGTCTTTCTCCAAGAGGGCCTGCGCCCGACCATCGCAGAACACGCAGCACAATGCAACTCTCTATTTCGTAAATATATGGTTCTGCCCGACATCGTGCCAGATCCTACTGTCATGGACGACCAGCTGGCGCGCTTTACACTTTGGACATCAAACATGGACATCTATGGACCGCTCAATGTTTCGTTGGACTACAGACTCCGATTCAGTCCCACAGTTGTAGACATCATACATCAGCTCCTAGACGTCATTTGCGATACTTTGGCATCTTGTAAGTGCTCAGCGCACCAAGTTCAATCGGCCTGAACATCAAGGATTCTATGCTAATGGGAATTGGGACAACAGTGAAGCCGATCAACAACGACCCACCACCGCAGACTCCAAGCAGGAAACGACAACGTATATCAGAATACAGCGATTCGAAACTCACAAGGAGAGACGACGACGACGCAAGCGACTCAGACAGCGACGTGGATCAAGCAGAAGAGAACTTTTCGAAAATCACAGACACAATTGGCGGGACAGTATCACGACTCTTTCGCCTATCGAATGCCGTACGAAAGTCTGCAAAGACTAACCGGGCTATGAAAATTGAAAGATATACAGACGATAAGGAGGCGAACGAAAAGATAGCTGAATTAAGTCACTACACAGAATGCTACATTAAGTTTCGATTTCCTATGGCGCCCGAATCCCTTCGCTTGGCATTGATGAAAGCCAATGAGCTCCGACTTCGACGACTGTATTATCAGCGATCCCACCGAAGGCGCATCGACTTGACTGTTCAGAATCCTCAAACTAAACCACCTGAGGTTCAATTGCCCAAAATCAAGGAGAGTGCTCCGGCTGTACGCTTTGCTCCGAGTGCATTGCCAAAGCCTGCGACCACCAACAGAACATCGGGACAAGGTGGTGCCCCGGTGGTGCCGGTAACGACTGCAACTACTGCTCGACAAACTGCTGTTGGAGCTTTATTGGCCAAGTCGGTAACCGAGGTTCCTCGGGCTAAATCTGTTCTGGTGAACAACAAATTGTCGTTTCCTCCATTACCCCCAACACAGGAGTGCCCATATTGCGGCGTCATTATTGAGTTCAAGAACTCTAACAAGTCAATGATGTGGAAGTAAGCAGCCGATGCCTATTCTCTTGATAATGCAATAGCTAATCTTCTCTAGCAATCATGTCATCGGCGATCTAGAGCCTTTCATTTGTGTTTTCCCACACTGTTTAGAGGCAGGTCATCATAAAACCGGCCCGCTCACATTTGAATCATCGAAAGCGTGGATCGGCCACATGCAAAACGCTCACGGACATACATGGGAGTGCAGGGCCCCTTCTCACCCTCCCAAAACCTTTGATCAGGAGCTCGACTATCAGAAGCATTCAATCGAAGAGCATGGCGTGCCTGAAGAACATGCCGGGATGCTCAGCAGCGCAGCACGAAGACCAGCCCTTAATAAGTTGCTGGAGTGCCCATTTGGCGACGACTATCAGCCCCCAGAAAAAGCCGAATCTAGTGCCGTTTTCTCAAGTGATGCTCTGCAGTTGCACGTCGCTGCTCACATAAAAGAGATTGCTCTGCTTACATTGCAAAAATTACCTAGCGATGATGATGCTAAAAGCATCAAAAGCGACGAAGGATCAGAAAATGATGGGCAAGGGGTTGCAAACGTTCGCAGATCCATGTACAGTTTACTGGATGACGAGGATCTGGACTTCCAGCAAGACAGCTCTGAAGTTGCAGATGTCACTGGGGACCCCCGTGAAGAAGATATCAGGGCATCGGTATCAGGACTCGACTTGGAGGACAGAGACGAGGAAGGCATGACGAAGCTTCACCGCGCGGTGCAAGCTGGCGACGGGGACTTGGTTGAGTCTTTGATCAACGAAGGCGCGAATTTGGTCAGCAGGGACAATAGCGGCCGAACAGCGTTACATTATGCTTCCATGGGACAGTCGCAGATGGATATTGGTATACCGTCTCTGCTCTTGAAGGCAGGCGGTAAAGCCATCGTGAATCTAGGGGATGAGAGCGGCCAAACAGCGCTTCATTACGCTGCAGAGAGGAACCTTGTCGATAACGTGCGTACCTTGATTCATCAAGGTGCTGATATGCAAATCACTGACAAGTATGGATTCTCACCGTTTCTCTGGGCCGTGGTCACCAGGCAAGAAAGAGCTGTGGCGCACATGGTGCAAGAGGGCGCCGACGTCAATTCAACCACCGCGGATGGAAAGTCTGCGGTAGCTTGGGCAGCCAGTCTGGGCTACACTAGCGTTACTTACCTGCTTGTGCAAGACGGTGCCAGCATGCATGCATCTCTGAGTCGAGATTCGCTGGGTGTGCCACTGGAAGAAGCGGCAGCTGTTGGTGACTTCCATGCCGTAGATTTTTTCCTCCATCTTGGTGCGGATCCAAATTATCGCGATCGTGATGGTTGGTCTGCAATACATTGGGCAGCAGAGGAGGGCTATCCATTAGTTGTGGGCTCGTTGCTGGGTCAGGGGGCCAACGTCAACGCCGTCAGCTCTTATGGCACGTCACCACTGCACTGTGCTGCAAGCGGAGGAGTTGTCTCTATTGTGAAAATGCTTCTTGAAAAAGGAGCCGACCCTCTCAAGTCAACATGTCACGGCTGGACTGCGCTACATCACGCCGTTTTCATGGGGCATTCTGAAGTTGTCCAATTGCTTTTAGAAGACGACCGCGTAAGATCTAGTGCTACTCAGCAAGATAACCATGGCTGGTCCGTTCTTCATCTGGCCGTCCATAATCGAGATCTGGCTACTATCAATGTTTTGATGGATAGCTCTCTCATTACAGAGCCTCGTGCCTTCTTCGATGAAAGCGGCCTCACTGCAGAAGAATGGCTGGACCTTGGGCCAACGAGCCATCCCTACAAAGCGACCAGTAACTTGGCTTTTAGCAAATCACGCTGTTGCAGGGCGACCACAATGTTACGATATGCCGTTGTCATAGGCAATATTCCTATGATCAAACTATTCATCAGATCGGAATATTATAAAGTTAATGACATGGACTCCGGAAGAAGGACCGCTCTGTACTACGCCGCCAAGAAGCGCATGCTTCCCATCATGGATCTGCTTCTCAGCATCGGTGCCGATCCCAACATCCTCCCTACAGGACGCAAAACCTGGGAAGAATTTATCTCAGATAAAGACGTTTTACAACGGCTTCACCAGGCTGGATACCAAAGGCAAGATACTGACCCTGAGTTGGAGCGCCAAATCCGACGCGCACTTCGACCCAAAGGTCAGTTCTCTATACCAGATCGAACAGTCTCATTCGCACCGGAAGAGTCAGTCAGGCCAATGTCGTGGCGGCCTACTTTCCCTACTGAGCCAGAACAATCGTCCTCATCTGTCCCGGCTTCGTCAACGCCATCTGTTCCAGATCATTCAGCTTCAAGTACGCCGATGGAATCACCGGCGCCTACACCGCAGACAAATGACAATAAGCGCAAATCGAGGACGGTTCGGTCGCGCGCAACGGGCTTTTGGAAACGGCTAATAGGATAGCACGGTCATCTCGTAGAGGAGAGATTGTTTTAGTATATATGTACTTTTAGCTATAATTAAACCATTCACAATGAGTGGAGCTTTATTTGACTACATGTACTTGTGATTAATTGACGAAAACTAAACGATAGATATAGGTATCATTAACGTAAAAGGACGCTCAAAAGTTGTATCAATCTGCCCAAAAATACCCAAAATCGATTCCAAACGTAGACCCAGCTACAGGCACTCTTCATTACATGTACTTAGTTCTCACTCTGCGCTGCCCACTCCTCTACCAAGAAAGCCGTGCAGCATTACTTCATAAACCAATAATCCCCTTTATCATATTTTCGACTCCCGGCAATTCGTGCAGGTGCTGCTTCACTCTTTGCTTCAGTTCCGCCGCAGGCAGTGCCAACCCATACTGCTTTGCAATGATCAGACATTCCACAAGGGTTTTGCACGCCCTCTTCTGAAGCGATCCAGGTGGTTGTTGTGCTATCAAGGCACTGAATGCCTCCGGGATTGCCTCGCCAATCAACCACCGGTGGGCAGCGGCATTCTCCTGGCAGAGAATCAAGCATGATGCGGAGGGTATGTTAAGAAAACGGTCTAGTCCCTTGTCTTGAGAACGCTGAGCAAATTGGACAATACTCGTGAGGAAGAGAGATAGCCTGTGAGAGTCTTTGGTTTGGCTGATGACCATGAGCTCATTGGCGCATGCCTGATTCAGGTCACTGAACAAGTCAACTTCTTGGCCGCTGCCAATATATCCCTCGTAGAATTCTGCAATGACCCTAGCAAAGTAATCGATTGGTTTCGGCTCTTTGTTATCGAGCATACCAAACTGGCAGGTCAAGAGTAACGCCGAACGATGCACGTTATCTTCTCGGTTTCCACTTTGAATACAAGCATCGAAATCGTTCAAGAACTCGCGAACACCATAGTGCAGGTACTCCTCTGCATCTCTGTCATAGGCAACGGCGGCCCAATGTGAGAATGCCCTAGCTGTGATGAAATCCCCTTCTCTCCATCCTTGTCGATTGGCTGCAAGTTTAGTTTCCGAACCGACGAGGACCGCAATTGCCAGCAATGCGTGAAGATCTCCAGGAGCGACGGCCCGAAATATCTGCGTCGGTAAGTCGGTCATGGCCGTCAGTCTTCTAGGATTCCTGGCAACAACCAGCTGGACGAAGAACTCGCGATACTGTTCGGCCCATTCTCGCAGTTCGTCCGTTCTATTCTCGTCAACGAGCTCTTGTAGTACAGACATGTGTTCCCAGCGGTCGAACGCTATAAACTTCAGATATAGTGTCATTAATCTAAGAATGATGGGGAAGCGGAACGAAAGGCCTAGGGCTTTCATAACCATGCCAACATTTCGCGATGCCTTGTTGTATCTTGCAAGGAAAATTGGTTCTTGAAGCGTCAATAGCTCCTTTACCCGCTCTTCCATTGGGTCTGTAGGTGGTCTCAGGGATGCGACTCCTGGAGGAGTTGGCAATTTGTTGACGCGCGCTCCACGCTCAAGCAATATTTGGATGATTTCCCTCGAGTTCGCTTGAATGGCTCGAATCAGGGGTGTGTCGCCATGCTCGGATTTACTCTCGAGACGGGCACCTCGGTCGATCAGCACAGACACAATCTCCTTGTGCTGTCCAGTGACCGCCACATGGAGTGCCGTCAAATCGCTCCGATCTTTGACGTTAATACGAGCACCATGGTCAAGCAGTAATTCGACCATATCTCGGTGGCCTCTGTTGACGGCCCACGAAAGCGGCGTCCGGCCGTAATTGTCCTTTCGCGATATGGCACGAGAACTCTCCTTGATCAGCAGCTTGGCCCAAGCTACATTGCCAAGGTACGCAGCAAGATGCAAGAGCGTGAACTTGGGCGGATTTCTGCCATTCTTCTCCTGCTCCCAGTAGAACTTCCACCAATCGTCCCGGATTGGAGACTCAACCTGGAAGAATGGACGCGGGAACTCGGACGACGGATCAATCACATCCATGGCGTGCTGAAAATGTACCGGCCAATATTGACTGGCATAAGTCAAGAGAGGATATTTGGCAGATCTCTCTTTCATATTTCCGGGACTTCCATAACCACGTTCAACGTGTTCTAGACAGGTCCGCATAAGACTTCTATGAGTGTCGTGGTTCATGCGGAACCTGCTGATCCCCTTAATGTTGACTTGATTGCTCTGGAAAAACTCCTTTGCCGATTCGTGGACCAGATTGACTACATTTCCTTGGATTTTCACCATTAGTCCGCAGAGCCTGAGCCGATTCCTGATCACGTCCGTTGCCGAAAAGTTCCCAGATCCCTTGATCCCGGTGGCCGCCGTCAACTCATCTAGTGTGAGAGGCCGGGCAGCGAGAACAACCCATTGAAGAATGGGGACCAGCGCATCCTTGTCCTCAATTTGCTGAAGAAGCCGCTGGTAGACACCACCAAGACCTTTAGGAACACGATGGAGAATCTCATTCATTTTGTCCCAACTCCTGCCCTGAAGCTCATTGGCAACGAATCCAACCCACAAAAATGTGCCATCAGCGCCAGCCAACAATGCCCGTTGAACTTGGGCAATCTGTTCTTCCGAGAGGTTTTGGTCGTATGCCAGTTCGGCAACTTTGGCGAAGATGTACGTTTCTATATCACGCGAAATCTCTGTACCGGAAGCGTCCAACCTGATCTGTTCATATTGGCCAAGCGATCTCTCCAAAATGGCTGGCTGGGGTCGGGAGAGAAGAATGAGCTTCAGTCGTGGCCTTTCTTTTTCCTCAGAGGTCGATAGGTAGGTTCCAATGGCATCGAGAAGCTGTCCGAGCGATTCCTTTTCACATTCATCCAAACCATCCAGCACACAGACTACCTGGGAAGACCCGCTCTGTCGAAGCAGGGTAAGAAATACCCTCCACAAGGAGACGAAGCTGGAAACGGTATATTTGGTTGTTTCAGTGCCCTCGAAGGAACTTCTGACGTGTTGCGCCAGGTGTGGATGGCGGCTGATCCATTGATGTATGATGCCTCTCATTATAGTAAGTGCTGTGTTCCGGCTCTTATCACGGTTGCTACAGAAATAATAAAGGAGAACATTTTCACCAACGTCAACAATTGGCTGTAGCACTTCGGTGATATAGATTGACAGCATGGTTTTCCCTTTTCCAGGGCCACCTGAGATCCAGAGAAGTGGTTGGTTGGCGTTTGCCAGCCATCCCTGATAGCTGGGGTGTTGTATAAGCCACTCGCAGGTGCCGTCAACTCTGCGCCCTTTCAAAGCAATAAGGGATTTTCGATCAACTTCGGGCCGGGTGAGCAGCAAAGCATCCAGAACCGGCGCGGCCTCAGCATATGTGTTTGTTGCCAGAGTTGTCGCCTTGACAACCGTGGGTATGAAAGAAAGGACCTCTTTTGCATATGCCGCTGCGGCGACGGCGGCATAGGCGTGCCAGAGCTTGGAACTGTGCGAATCCGCATAGTCGCAGATCCCTCGAATGACCAAGTATTTGGCAGCATCCTTCAAACCGTTCACCTCCGTCTCCAAACAGAGAGCGCCTTGCTTCTGTGCTAGCTGGTCACGAGTCTCTCCGTGGCGTATCAGAGAATTACCAGAGACAATCAATCCATAATGAACTATAGGGTCTTGTGTCTCCCGTGGCTGCCGAGGCCGGATCCTATCTGGATTGCAATGTTCGCATCCATCTTCTTCAGACTCAATGGCGGTGTGGTGATAATCCGGCTCAAAGAGGACGTCTTGCCCTGGGCCCGGATGAGCAAAGGCGACGGGGTCTTTCTGCACAATTTCAGAGATGTACTTGGACATGTGACTCTCATCAAAGATGGCGGCTGTCTCAGCCTTTCCCATAGCTGTGAGAAGTAATGGTGTCGGCTGATTTGACGCTCCGCCGCGAACCAACTGATTTTGATCATCGACTTGCTCCCCGTTCACATCGTATTGGCATTGAATGACACCCGGCCAGTCAGCTGTCGATTTGCTTACAACGACATCGCCGAGACGAATATCCTCTCTGGTTTCTGGAACTCCTCCCGCAATGCCAACCATAAGAATGAACCGGAGAGATTTGAAGCTGGCGAGCAGCTGCGTGGCCACGCTCGCCACCGACACTTGGCCATAGACGCCAGAACTTGGATACGCGATCACGACATTGTGCCCTTGAAGACTCCCTAGAATGTAGTTGTTGCTGTTGTCCAAGTTGTGATCAGGTGATGAAGGCAGGTTATCGTGAATGTGATCAAGTGTCGCTTTGGCCGCCGCAACCTCTACCGGCAATGCGCAAACCCACCCAACTAAGTAGTCCTCACGGGACGCCATCCTCGGGCAGGTAAAGCGCACAGCTCCACAGCGACAAAATGAAAGTGGAAGTGGAAGTGGAACTTCTAGGAGCTCAGTGCCATTCGTTGTCTTAGAAGTGGGAGGTTGTTCTGGACAGTCTATTGTCTAAGGTTTGTAAGGGACAACGAAATCGATTTCGTAGAACATTGTTCGGGTTGATGTGGGCGAGAAAAGCAAAGCATGGAAAGGAATCCATCGGTCAAACAACCAAATGTGTAAGACAAGGAGTGTGCATCAGCGAACACGCGAGGATCACCTCAATCCTGTACCTTGACCTCAACTCTAGTGCTGCTATACCCATAATACCTTAGCACATACATGTAGGCAGCTTCAGCCCCGGAACCCCTGTGGAAATGGCCATGTATCCTCAAGTAGATCCCCCGCTTGGGTACTTGACAGGCATTATAAGCGCCTCCATAATAGGTTGTCGGTAAGTTTCCGCCCACAAGTTGTCAGTCTGACACCCCCCCTCCCTCAGTTGTCAACTGAACAGCATGACAATTACCTAGGTATTTACATTTACTGATGCCGCAGCCGTCTATGCCGTAGACAGCACTGTCTTTCATTGGTCTGACAACCGATTTTTACAGGCACAACGCGCAATCTCTAGGGTGAGGCATTTTTACCATTGGGCGAACACTTGCTGTAAACCAGGGGACAACAGAGCCTCACGACACTGGAGCTCATCATTTCTCATTTAGTAGAGAGAATGTTCAAGCACGAGGTGGAGTGGCCTCGTGTTGCATATCCGTGACAGGTAGGCAGTATGTGGTTGGGTGTATCCGTAAGTGAACGGCATAAGAAGGATTTCCGTCCCCCATCAGCTGAGCGGGCTCGCTTCCTATAATAGTATAATAGGACAGCGCAGACCGACGCCAGCGAGGGTGTATTTGCCAAGTACTCTGTACGGAGCATGTATTGAGCCGACAACAGGTTTGTATGGCAAATCAACGTTGCACATCTTCTTGCTAAGTGGGCGGTTGGCTCTGCGACGTGGTTGGTCCAAGGGCATCAAAGGATTTTGTCAGTCACTCAGCCCGTGTCGCAGGTTCATTGGTCTTGCAGGGTCTGGGACAAAGCAAACAATGAAATTTGGGCTTTTCTCTCTTCCATGCACATTCCAGCCTTTGTAGTGTGAGCGAGGCTGGCGCCTAAGAGCGACAAGAAAAGATACCGACGCAGAGTAAAGTCCCTTCTTCTTCATTTTCCATTCAACGTGTACCTATTCAGCCGCGACGCGCGACAGCAATGACATCTGCTCCCCGTCTTCGCCTTTCGTCCCCCCTGCCGCAGGTACCAGTGGCGCACCGAGACTCCAAGATCGATTCCATGTCCCTCAGCCCACGGCTTCTGAGCAGCACCTCCAGGGCCGGAAAGTCTCGCACTGTTCTTCTTTCGTTTAACGAACTACCACATTGGCATCAGGATAATGAGTTCATCCGTCATGGCTATCGCCCAATCTCGGGCTCGGCTCAGGTTTCATTGCGCAGCTGGTCATTTATCCACAACGAGACGGTCAACATCTTTTCTCACCTAATACCAGCAGTCGCTTTTCTTCTCGGCGAGTGGTATATTCTACAGTATCTTGCAAGCAACCACCATAACATGACTGGCGCCGATTTCTTCATCTTCGCCTTCTTCCTCTTGACTGGTGTTGTCTGCATGGGACTGTCAGCGACATATCACACCCTTATGAACCACTCCCACGAGGTTGAACAATTCTGGCTCCGGTTTGATCTGGTTGGCATAGTTATCCTGACGCTGGGTGACTTTGTATCGGGAATCTACATGGTGTTTTGGTGTGAACCTTTACAACGCAAAATTTACTGGTCTATGGTGAGTCTCCATCCTTTTTTTTTTTTTGTCTTTGGTTTCCTATCCAACGCTTACTTTGGTTGACAGATTGGGGTTCTCGGATCGATTACCATCTTCATCATGTTAAATCCCAAGTTCAAGGGCAAAGAGTTTCGCGTTTTCCGAGCACTGGCGTTCGTAGGGACTGGCTTATCTGGCTTTGCACCCTTGATACATGGAATCGTCATGTTCGGCTGGGCGCAAATGATGAAGCAGTCCGGACTGCCCTATTATCTAGCCGAAGCAGGATGCCTTCTGCTTGGGGCCTTGATTTATGTCGTAAGTCCCTAGAGTTCGCACGTGATGGAGGTTGTTTCTAAATGCCCTTATTCTACAGACCAAGTTTCCCGAGAGCCGGTATCCTGGTAAATTCGACATCTACGGCTCTTCCCATCAACTCTTCCACATCCTAGTAGTCTTTGCCACGGTGTCTCAGTTGGTTGGAATACTTACTGCCTTTGACTACAACATCAAGAATCGAACATGCTCGGCTCACTAAATCATACATCAAAGAAGATGTCGTTAACAGCTGAGGCTTCGTCTCGAGTCGTAGAAATATATCATTGCTATGGAGCTGGTTGCATAGAGCATGGGAGAACTTCACGGGTGACTCATAGTACCTAGATATTAGACTAGATAGCAGTTGTAGAGCTAGCAGCTCTTTGATCTTTATATCTGACGGCATAAACGCCATGATGAGGAATGATAGTCAGTTGGATACCCTGGGTTACATAGCGATTGGCGCTCTTCAGCGAGGGAAAGATACCAAGCTTTCGGAGTAAATATCACCCAAATAAAACATAAATACTAGCTAGGATCAAGATAGAATCATTACAGCAGATCTAAACAAGGCATTTAAGGTTATTTTATAAGGGAAGAAGAGATAACCTTATTTAGTAAGATGACAGCAGTCAATTGATACGTCATAACACATCTGCCTAAGTATTGAAGCAACGTTGCTGAGGGCCTACGACTCTTTTGTCTAGTAGTCTCGAATCAAGTCTCGATACTGATCCAATAAAAATAAGGGAGGTTTTACAAAGCAACTCCTCGATATATCTAGTGTGATTTGACATGCTTACTACAAACCGACGCTTTGAGTTATTCCATATCATCTAGCCGTAAAGACTCAACTCACGTCACTAGTTGAACACAGGTAGGTTGAGGAAAATCCATTATCCATCTCAATTACGTTCATGTCAGCGAATCGACTTTGAGTATATGTTTAAGATTTTCTCCCTTTTAGGATCATGTATTATGTCCAGCAGTCGCACAGCCCGTGAATAAAGCAATAATGTCCGTCTTGCATCTGTCATCCATTTGCAACCTTTGCTAATTGGCGATTTCAATATTGTAAGTTTGACAACAGTCGAAGAACTAGGGTAAAACAAACAGCTTGTGCCGATTTCGAGAGCGCCAAAGGTCGGTTGACGATTGCACAGTTGAATCAGCTGTCACCCATATCGTCCCCATGAGTCGCAATCTGACTTGGCAGCACCGATTTTTTTCGCAGCCATTGGCAAATTTGTCGAATGCTCCGCTAACAAGGCCATTGCAGCTTATGCGGCCTTGGTTCAATTCTCTGTGAAAAGCCACGCAGCAAGGCCGGGTGATGTCTGTGAGAAGTTTCCCGTGTGGTGGGCATTTGCATGCTCCTGTGGCGACGACAGGGCAGCGACGGCAAGGGTAGCGATCCTGGGCCTCATGTTTGCAATGAGTCATACAAAAAGTTTTGCAATGAAATACTTCGTTCTAATAATTTGTTGGATTTAATCGGTGGTCGAGGATGGCTGCTATCCGGAGTGAATCTATATCTGGGTGCCTCCGGCAGCACCACAATATCTTTAATAGACGAATTGGAACTTCGTCTTATTTGGTATTTTACGTAGACTCTAACATTTACTTAGGTCTACAATTATCTCGTTTTAGTAATATCATAAGGTGGTCTAATGTACGGAGTCGCGAAGCATGCAGTGTTCCCATACAAGAGGAGTACTCTCTACGAAGGTTATTCGGCAAACAAATGGTTTCATACGTTATATCATACAATTCATATCTAGGGCATGTAGTGCGCAGTACATCACGTAGCGTGTTCAAAGAAAGTATATTTTTGCTTCCTATGAAGTATAGCGGGTATCGAGATGTTATATACTTCGACCCAAACTGTTGTTTATGATCTAATACGATGAAATCTGTATCCTACTGATCAATTACTTACTTACCCGTATAAGTGGTTCACTACGATGCTAAATTCCTGCTCTTTGCCCATCCACCATCCGATCAAGGCCTTTATTGAGAGTGGTTCAGATAGCCTGAAAACTCAGTAGCAAAATTGTTCCCGGCCACTATTGAGAGTATGAGAGCTACACGTCTCATCTTATCTTTATTCATTAATCGAAAGTGGCATTTATGGTGTTCCTCCATCAATATGCATATGCATCGGTTGTCTTCATCTACGCACACTGCAGTTCGGCTTCTCGTTAAACCGTTTGCAGCACCTGGCACGATTGCTAAATATCCTTTGAAGAGTATTGCAATTCGTATCGACTTTGTTTGAGGTCGCGCTAGCCTAGTTGTAACAAACTTGGTTTATTTCTTTCATCAAGACTCCCTTTGATGAGCATTTATACGCTTCTCAAATGGAGAACGTAGGGACGGCAACAAAGGTAGCGCGACTTCAAACCCACTCTAACGAAATTGTGAGAAGAATTTGTCAGAAGAATGGAATAGGTTGATAGACGCGTGAACGTTAACTTAGGTGCAGAGGAGTGTGGATTAGTTGCGGTGAGCTGGGTTGCTGATCTTCAAACTGCCGCGCTACGTCCTTTACACATAAAGAACCAGCTCCTCACATCTAACATGTTATGTTATGTGAGCCTTAGACCGTCACATTTGGGACAGAAGGAGTTAGGAGTTAACTAAATCACCCGACAGTTGGTTCGTATCGAGGAAAACAATAAGCCAGCTCAATGAATAATGAAATAAATAGTTCCAGGGCGTCATGACGAATGTAATAAGTCACATAGCCTAGCACTTAGCTAATAATATACATGTATAGCAACAGCTCTCTGATGATGAGTAATACCGAAAAGAACATGTCTCATATCATCAGGATGGTCATACTGAGAATGGAGCAGAAATTTCCCTCGTAATACACAGGTCCAGCTCGGCTCACGAGATTTGATGCTTCACCGGCGATCCGATCGGACCCTCGGTGCATCATCTAGCTATGTGAATGTATCAGTACGCGCACTCATGTGTGCGTAGGCTATCTGACCTGGCTTTGAAGTCTGGCAAGCCCGTCTAGATCTGTTCACTGTACCAAAGGCGTTCATTGACGTAGGTGTAGACATCTACCCGATACCTTTGATAATTACCATGCATCCCTTCATCAAACGTCACTCTAGCAGCGCTAGTTCTAGAGAGAAGTCGACATATTTATGCGTACATGGATGAATTGCATATAGTCTCTGAGCTGCAGGTTGGTTGGTTGAGTCCAAGAGATACATCCCTTGAGTCTATTGGCTATATGATTGTGAGAAAAGCTCAAGGAGTAAGAAATTAGAAGATGAGATGACAATAGCTAATATGATACAATATTTAAGTTATTCTTGAAGCAATCCCTGATTGTATGGTGTATTCTGTCCCGTGTTGGGCCCCAGGTCAGCACAGATTCAGATATCTGCAACCAAGTCGGATAGTCTTCTACTCTATCACGGGTAGTGCTTCATGGATAGCCAAGTACCCAAATTATCTTCGTTTTCTCATCAGCACATACTCGTACATAATGTTGAATGTCACTGGGCCATATTCTGACCATTTGACAGCCTTGTGCCGCTTTGGCCATTGAAAGGCTCTCCACTATGGGTCCAAGGGCGATGTCGTGATCGGCGCCATTTTTAGCTCAATATCAGAGACCGGGATTATGAATGGATGCCTTGGACAGCGACGCATCTCGCGAGCAAGATTCTCGAATGAATGAGAAGAAGAAAAAGAATTAGGCGAATTTAGTAAATCAGCTGTGAGTTTAAGCAGATTGGAATATTGATCACATGAAGCGATCTCGCATACGTAGCACACATGGGTTTTTCTTCTTCCACCCAGCCTCGCATGTCTCACGCTCGCACACCGCAAACGCCTTTCTCCATCCACATCCACCATGTGGAGGCAAAAACGTGAAGTGACGTGATTGCAAGCTAGATGCCGCCAGCAAGGGTCTCGAATACCACGGCGAACTAGCAGGTCAACGAGTCAAAGCAGAAGTCACAGAGGAAAAAAACCACCATCGCAACATCACGGTTCGCGCTGTGCCCAGGTGCGTTAGTGCGTCGCAAATCGCAGGGACTCGAAATAAGAGAACTATTCGGACTTGAGCCGTCTTACATGAAATCTCTATTCTTGCATCATCACGGTGGCTGGATGGTTATTCCGCTTTTCTGGATTTTTCGGGCTCGTGCTGGGGATTTGTCTCTTTGAAGCCCTGCCTTGTTTACAGCTCGCTGCTCCTCCCCCGCCAGCACCTCTTCTCCTCTCTTTGTAACAATTGCTACAGCGACTGCCCAAGAGAGGGAAAAGAGAAGACGAGGGAACTGAAATATCGCCATGTTTCGCCATAACAGGTCTGGCAAGTTTGACGACGAGCCGCGACTAGACGATGTCTCTGCCGAAGACGCTCCGGCATATCAGCAGCAGTATGGAGTGCGCGGCGTGGACAACAGTGATCATGGTTTGATCGATCCAGATTCAGGTGTCAAGCGCGGGTTGAAGAATCGCCATCTATCCATGATGGCACTCGCCGGTATCATTGGTCCCGGTTTGCTTGTTGGCTCAGGAGGCGCTTTAAACAGCGGAGGACCTGCGTCTCTAATTATTGGATTTGGTGTAATCGGTATGCTTATTGATATCAGGGTCCAGCTCTTCCACAACTAAAACTTTCCAGGTATCATTGCTTTCTCAGTCATGCAGTCTCTGGGTGAAATCACCACTCTGTACCCAGGTGGCGGCGCCTTTGTCTCATTAGCTGAGCGCATGGTCGACAAGTCCTTCTCCGTGGCCGTTGGATGGAATTATTTCATCATCTGGGCCACCGTCTTAGCCAGCGAATACAACGTTATCTGCAGCATTCTCAACTTCTGGGCGCCTGGGGTTCCTCTCTGGGGCTGGTTCCTTATTCTGTGGACCGTATTCTTGGCCTTTCAGATCATTGGAGGCATCACGGCCTTTGGAGAAGCAGAGTACATCCTGGCGCTTATAAAGATCCTTGGTCTGACAGCCTATTTCATCTTTTCCATTGTATATGCGTCTGGCGGACTCATTGGCCAGGACGGAGCCATTGGATTTCGATACTGGCATCATCCTGGAGCCTTCAACGGCCACGGCTTCCGAGGAGTTGCCACTGTGTTTGTCTTTTGCTCTACCTTTTATGCCGGAGTGGAGTCTGTTGCTGTTGCCGCCACGGAGACGAGAAATCCGGGTGTTGCAGTACCGCGAGCTATCCGTCAAGTATTCTTCCGCATCATTTTTGTCTACATGGGATCTGCCTTTTTCTTTGGCCTCACTTGCCCGGCTGATTCTGACGAACTGATCAACGGAGGGGCCAAGGCGCTGCAGAGCCCGATGACGATAGCCATACAGAATGCCGGTTGGAACGGAGGTTTGTTTGAGAATTATCTTGATTAGCATTTCCAAATGTACTGACCAGTGTTGTATTAGGTGTCCATCTCATCAACGCTTTCATCCTCATTACCTGTCTGTCTGCTGTCAACTCCTCCATCTATATCGGCTCTCGTACCATCTTATACATGGCGCAGTCTGGAAAGGCACCCAAGATCCTCGGCTGGGTCAACAAGCGAGGCGTCCCTGTCTGGGCCATTGTCCTCACCAACGCCGTCGGTGCCATCTCCATGATGAATGTCTCAACAGGAGCATCAAAGGCTTACAGCTACATCATCAATCTTGCTGGAGTCAGCACATTCCTGGTCTGGGGAAGCATCAGCTTCATCCACATCCGCTTCCGCCGTGCTTGGACGACGCAGCAGCGCCGAGTAAGCGATTTGCCGTTCAAGAGCATGTTTTATCCTTACAGCCCCTACTTTGGCGTCTTCTTCAACGTCTTCCTCGCGCTGGTGCAGGGATGGACAACGCTGTCTCCGTTTACTGCGGGTAAATTTGTGGATGCGTATATTTTACTGCCACTATTTGGCGTTATTTACGTGGTTTGCAAGTTGTATTGGAGAGGAGAAGATCCTTTCAAGAGGAGCTGGGATATTGATTTGGATAGTGGACGGAGGAGCGATCTTGATAAGAGCGGCATTGAGGGAGGAGTAGGAGCAGGGTATGAGGAGGAGGAGCAGACAAAGAGGGTGCCGCTGTGGAGAAAGATTTGGTCGTCTCTGTAAAATGATATCCAACGGATATATGATTGATATAGTAGTAATTAATGGGTTAAGGTGATGGATGATAAGAATTTTGAGTTTTATCATTGACATGTGAATTATTTCTGCAGCATGATGCCTTATCTACAGGCTGTGATAGGTGATTGAGGGCCAGATGGTTGTCAAACAAAGTTTAATACTATTCCCGCTGCAAACCCCAACAGTGCTGAGATAACCCCTTGAATAATTCTTACATGCAGTAGAATAGTCTCAAATATACATCATCCAGCGAGTAATGATGGAGAAAGAGCAATAAACATCAAATCAGCCTCTCACTCCCGGGTAGCTCATCTCATCCTCACATGGAAATATTGATTCTTCCAGAGTGCAAATCGGACAATAAAATCTCCAGGGGCCCGTGCACACTCCCGCACCTTAGCGCACAAAAGGTTTCCAGGTACAAGGGATTCCAGGCTGGTCTAAGCCCGCTGGAGCAGAAACGCGTGGGATGAGGTCAGTCCAGCCCAGTCCATTATCTTCTGCAGCTCACCTGTGCTATCTCGTATCTTGACCTTGCAAACAGCTTCAGCCCAAGCATTTCCTTCGCATCTCAGCGCAAACCCTCGACCCTGCACCCGCCGATGACCCGATGCCGATTTCGTTACGATAGCATTCTATTGAATTGATACCTCGCCCGACGCACATTCCATCGTTTTTTCATGTCTCTCGCTGGCCGACCATTCCGCAGTCACCCCCTCGATCGCCCCCTCGATTCCCCCCTCGATCGCCAGCTCGATCTCCAACTCCAGCTCCAACCTCGGCTTCAGCCTCTCCCAACCAAACTGCTCCCGCTACTGCTCCCGCTACTGCTCCCGCTCCCGCCAGGAGATCGACACGGCTCGACGACGTTTCCCTAGCAAGTCGAGTGAATGCAACCACTAAACCCCTTTCTGTCCGCCTTCTTCAAGAGCCAGGTCGTTGCGCAGTGCACTCCCGTCCACCACCACATCTTGCTGGTTCCCTTGACCGATGTGCTTCTCACCCATCGCGAGACGGAGAGCGGCGCCCCGGCCCATGAGGTCGTCGCCTCGGAGGAGTTTCTAGCCAGCCATGTGCTGCGCATCGCCGGGCCTGACGGGCCTGTGGGCGCCAAGGACAGCACCCAGAACTTGCGCGAGGCGCGAGGCAAGGCTCGCCAGTTCAACACACTGAACGGGAGGAGCGTCATTGTCAAGGACTCTTTCATCTACAGTAACAAAGGTATACTACTAGCGAAACCTTATCCTTCTCCAAGCCGAAACACGGCTAACCTGGATCGCCGCAGGGTTCAAGTCTCTTGCGCAGGCCCAGATTCTCAACGACACCATCTGGTACCCCGACGTCTTCGAACCTCGACAATGGCTGGTATACTTCATCTCGAAGCCTCTTGTTGGAACGTGGGAAGAGATCAGACTCGAGCCCGCGGTTCTCGTCTCCGGTACCAGGAGCCGCGCGGCTGCGGAGCAACAGCAGAAGAAGCAGACCAACGGCGACTCAGCCGACAATGCCTTGCCGCGCAAGAAAGACATTAGGAGCTTCCATGATCTTCTCAACCACTTTCCCATGATTGCTCGGCAAATGCAACCCGGGCTAGAGAAACTCTTCATCGAATTCTCAACAGTCTTCCAGAAGCCGCTGCCACCCCCGCCGTCAGCCTCATACATTCCGGATCCGAAGCCAGACGGTCCTGTTGCGACCGCAGCTAAAAGGGCGAGGGCAGACAGCCTGACGGTCAAGGGCGGCAAAGCCAATCATAATAGCCTACCTGTTGTAGAAGACTTTTTCGTCGAGGATGACGAGGATATTATGCGCGCGGCCCTTGAGAGCGCTGTTACGGCTGCTATTGATATCTTCCAAGGAGTGGATAAGCAACAGCTGTCGCTACTAGGCGCTACAACAGATCTAACAGGTCCCCTTGTGGAAAAGTTAATTGAGCGTTACATTGCCGAGAACGTCCATGGCCTCCTTTTTGGCAAGCTCAGCGCCATCAAGCGGCGAGATGACTTGGAACTCGAAGCCAAGATTCGGAAAATGGAATTCATTGACATCTCCCAATTAGGAATCGCCATCGACGGGGGCATGAAAGCCAAGCACGATCTTGTTACACAGCTCAACCCTGCCGTCGAAGAATTCAGAAAGATTTCCACCGCTATGAGCCCACAGGAAATGCTGGATTTGTTACTTTCGACCATGAAGATTGCCTCTCAGCTTACCGATACCTCAAGACCTCTCGGCGGTGCTGCAGCAGACCTACCGTCATCTGAAAAGGCCATTATGACTGTGAACGCCGACACCTTGGTCTCCCTGTTGTTGTACGTCGTGATTCGATCCCAGGCCAAAAACTTACAGGCTCGTCTTGCCTATGTGAGGAATTTCATCTTTGTCGAGGATGTAGATAGTGGAGAGATGGGATACGCCTTGAGCACTTTCGAAGCTGTGCTAGCATATCTTTTCACAGATTCGGCGGGCTTGCGCCGCGCCAGCAAGAAGAACAAGGCTCTGTGGGATGCCGCCAAGGGGGCAGACCTGAAGGAGCTGAGGAACATAATGGAACCGAACCCTTGCGCAATTAGCAATGACGACGACATCGAAGATAGCGACAACGATGTGGACGATCGAACCCCTCCCAAGCCTGCGTTTAAGCTGGCGCATGGTTCGTCGAGGCGATCATCGCTTGTGTTGAACTCCTCGGACCGATTCTCTCACGGTACTGGGCTTGGCCACGTATTCCCCTTTCAGATTGCCAGCGGCGATGGCGCAAACGAGTCAATACTCGATCTACCCCTCAAGAGAACCAAGAGAGTTGCTATGGACACTAGGAGTTTGTCAAGTGCATCCGAGTTCTCGTACCACTCAATAGCAACCATCGGCACCCTGGGAAGCGCGCTGGAAGGTGACATCTCCGTGGAGAGGCTTGCTCAAACTAGCAGTGCCCTGGGTGAATCCGTTCTGATGATGGCCGTGCAGAGTGGAAGCGTGGAAACGTTGGGCTATCTCTTATCCTTGTCCGGATACTATCCGTTTGACATTGTGCTGAGAGACGTGAACAACGAAAACACCACGCTACTGAGCGCTGCCACTCAGCTAGGTAACCGAGAGCTGATTAACTCATTTCTTGACTACCTTCTCGACAAGTCTAATCCAGGACAGTTGGGCCAATACTTTTCAATACAAGACATTTGGGGCCGAAGTGTTGGACACTACCTGTTTAACGCGCCTTGGATGATTGGGGTCATTGGCCCCCTGATCCCCTGGCGCCAAAGAGACAAGAATGGGCAGACGCCGCTTTTCGCATTGTGTCGCTGCTACGATCATGTGGAGTACTATACCATGGTTGAGGATGGCATCAGGGCCGCGCAGCAAACACAGCTTGACGGGCAGCCGCTGCACGTGGATGAGCATATAGATGGAAAGGGAAACACTCTGCTGCACATTATGAATGACCCGAGACTGGCGCTCAGAATCTTGCAATACTGTGACGTGGATGTCAACGCGACGAACGAGAAGAAGTTTACAGCGCTCATGGTTGCCAGCAAATATGGCCGATATGATATGGTCAGGGCTCTTTTTGCCGACCCTAGAGTGGACATTGGGGCTAAAGAACTACGAGGTCTCACGGCCGTGGAGCTGGCCAAAGACGACGACGTCAGAAATAGAATTGACGACCTCGGTCTTTTCAGCATGCCACCCGCAAGGGACGGGCGGATAACGGGAGTCGTCAGAGCCTTTTTCGTCGAGGACAGCACAGTTAGGTTGGTGCTGAAGTCGGCAGCTCCAACAGATCATGACAGTTACACGGTTACTACGAGTCGCCGGTCTTTGACTGATTTTGAGCAGTTGGCACGCTTGCTGGCCGAGGAGAACCCTGCGTCATGGATTCCCTCGATATCAGATACCAGGTGGCCGTTCCAACTACCCTCGAGGCCGTCTCGCGCGGCGCTGCGAGATATCCAGATACGAACGGACTGGTTCCTGAAAATCATGCTGAGCCATCCCACGCTTTCTACTCACGAGATGTTGTGGGAATTCTTCCTCGTACCAGAACTGCAACTGGAGGCTATGGAGCAGAGAACAAAACTCAAGACAGAAACAAGGGTAGAGAAGATCCGCGAAGAGTACGAACCTATGGAGGACGTACGAGAAGTGGAGCAATTCGTCAACCACGCACGAGAGATGGTCCGAAGCATCAGCTACTCCACGAAGAGCGTGACGAGGCGTGCGAATGCTGTTGGCCAAGTTGCTACAGGTGAGTGCTAATGCTGAGCTTTGATGACCACCCGTCGACAATGGGAACACGGCTAACGATGAAACAATCACTCCTCTTGCTAGATTTCTACGATGCATCAGCGCTGCTTTATCGAGCAGTATTTACCATTCAATATCTGCCCCCGCAGCACATTGTAGGCATGGAGGTGTTTGTTCGGGCCATGGCGCCCGTTCAGCACAACCCACAAGCTGTGTTTCACACGACGCTTCTGGCGATTCAATCCACGGTGCAGGCACTACTCTCTTCGCTAGCTAGGCCGACAAACCTTATTGGACAGATCACGGCAGCCAAGAGGGAGGCAGACAGAAACGACAGCTCCGCGCTGCGACCTTCGCGATGGCCACTGGGCTTGCTCGACGACTCTCGACAGCGACACCAAGAGGAGAAGGAGAAGCGAGCGCGCCAATCACGGGAGCAGGCGTCACAACTCTCCAGGGAGCTTCGATACACGCAACAGACAGTAGCCAGCGAATTGGCTGGATGGCAGGAGCTGCACGATCAAATGGGCCTCCGGGCCATTCGCGAGTACGCCCGAAGCATGGTGGTGCAAGAACGGGTAAGGCTCGAAGGCATGATGCGAGCGCTGCGGATAGTACGACTGGGGAACTACCAACAAGGGGGGATGAATGCCATGTCACAGCGACGACCCCCATCGCCCCCAACGGATCAGAAACAAGAAAGCGAGGACGGGGATGAGGTGCCGACAGGAAACGAAACAAGAGGAGTGGAGTGATTGTGGTTGAGTCACAAGAAGAGAGAGACGAACTTTTGCTCACATGCCAGCGTGTAAGTGAGGCGACGAGCGACGACGCGTCACAGAAAAGACGCGACAGCGCACAAATCGTTGGCCAGGGACTTGCAGCAGTTGGGCTTCGACTAAGAAGGGGGCTAGAAGGGCGAATGGGACGGCTTAGTTTTTTGCATGATGTGTCTGTCGGTGCTGGATACTATTTTTTACGACTAAAACTTTGGTTTGGCACCGGGCGTTGGGGAAGAACCGATAAAAGATTATGCTACAATACTCCTATTATTTTTCTCTCTCTTTTAATTATCACGATAGAAAAGACAGCGATGAATTTTTTTTTTTTTTTTTTTTTTTTTTTTTTAATGCTTTGACCATATTCACTCTGTGATGGCGGCAGTAGTAATTGAAGATGATGGTGCCTTACCCGGGAATAAGAGATGAAATGCACATCGCTTGCTACCCTAGTGTATGACTCTTTAGAAGAAGAGAAAAATGAAGTGGTGGATGCCGTTGATGAGTTGGCATATCTAGACGAGGTTCTCCATCTCCACCTGAATCATGGCCGTATGTACGCCAGATAAATTAAATGACGGTGAAACCAATTTGATACCCGACGACATCTCGAGTAATGAATGGAATCTAAGGCTAGATGAGGAAAAAAACCTTCAGCCATGCTAAGGACATCGTGCATACGGGATGCATGCACGCAGCCTAAACTAAAGACGAAGAGTCATCAGGTTCGTGAGTTGTTACGAATGCCGTCACCGCTTCGGGCATGTTTCGAAACGAAAATTCGCAAAATGTTGGGTTCGTGGTGGGAAAAGATGAAACACCAAACGCATCCCGAACCCGAAAAGCCTAACTAAGGTAGCCAAGCTGATGACGAACCCTGGAGCTTGGGACTAGACAGCGCACACATGGCGAATCTCTCATGTGGGGTGCGTGCGAATATTCTCGGACTCTAGGTCTAAAGTGCAGAGTATTCTGGGACAAGGTTTAGAGAGTGAACTAAAGAAATGTTAGCGTGGGCACCAAACGGGCGATTCGAAGAGACGTGAGCCAATCAGTGCGCGGAGGAGGCGTGCGAGAAGCCGATTGGATGAGGAGAGACGCGATGGACGGGGAAGAAAGAAGAGGCGCGTTGCTGGAAGAAGAGAGATGGGTTGATACTTTTTTTTGGGGAGGTCTACGCGTGAAAGAAGAGATGCGCGATCTCTACAGACCTGTATGTAGTGCGGTAGGACGGAGACGGATCTTGCTTTGTGCGACAGACGCGCGGGCGGCTGTGGCGAATGGAAGGATACACGCAATGAGGGAGGCTTTGCGGATGGTTATTGGTTGGGGGATACGCGCCTGGATGGGAGGTAAGGTAGGCGAAGCATCAGTATTGAAGAATTAAATATTAATATTAATTCTTGGTATTTAATATTTGCTGTACTGTTTCGGCCAGAGTATAATCGACGACATGGACAGTGCTCAGCAAAGCGAATCTCCGCAGCCGCCGCAGTGGGACGGTGTAATCGGGAAGGGAACCGTAAGATTGATGAGAAGTAAAAAAAAGTAAAAGCGTCAATCCGATCGGTGGTGCGACAGGACGCTCGGATCACGGGCTGGTCTTCCAGGTTGTCTTTATGTTCATACAATGCTTGCTGCTTGCTGCGTGTAAGACAAGACAAGCCAAGGCAGGGCAGATGAGCTGCTTGCTGGGCTTAAGCGCCCGGCGGCTTTGTGGCCTCACCCCCGCTCTAAGCGCCCGGGAGACGGCGCTCCCATGGCTCTTTGTCTTGCCGTGCGCCTATTTGCGGCGGAGGGCAATTTTAAGTAAGCAAAAATAGAGCAGGGCAGAAGCAGAGAGCAGGTTTTTTCGGTACGAGCCGGACTGGGACAAGGCAGCTGCGTCTAATTATTTCTATTATTACGACGGGTTTGATTCAGTACTGCGGCAACGGTGGTATGATAGTACATGATACATTAGATGATACTGTACACTGTATAGTAGTACGGAAGAAGCATCTGTACTCCGTAATACCTCGAGCATGATGTGTAGGTATTTTCTGGGGTCCAAAAGACAAAAGCGCCCGTGTGAGTGGAGGAGCCTCTTTGCTTGGCGCGGCAGCAGAAACGCGATACGAATAGAAGTTGATGCCTCACTATTATAGGTAGGTAGTAGTAGTACAGACAAAGAAAGACTGGTACAGCCATCAAAGGCACGCACAAAGAACAACGATAGTGTATAAAAGAACGTGATTTAAGAATTTCGCGATTTCTGCAAATGCCAAGATCCAACGAGATCCGCGCGATCGCCCATCTCGCGCGCGTCCAACAACGAACCAACATCGATCTCTTTCAAGACACGCTCGAGTGCACACACACACGAAATAACCACCAGGGCTCCAATTGAAGCTAAAATGAGTCATGGGCAGCTGCTGGCCACTCACCGGGTCGGCGCCTGCAGCAACCCGCTAAGCCCCCGACACCCGCTAGAGCCTTCTGAGCCCTACGCTGTATTTAGGCGGGTGTCAAATTATTTACAGCGCATTTTTTCATCCAATTCTTGTGGTGCGAGAGAGGGGCCCCACAACCCCCACCTGAAAGTCGGGCCAGGAAAAGAAGCGTCCAGGGTGTGCTTTCGTGGGTTTCCATCCACTTAGAAGCCGCAATGCCGTGGCCTCGTCTGCCGGCAATTCTGCATGGACGGCCAACGGTCAGCAGGCTGGGGCAGATCCTGGTTGCATCGTCGTTTTTTACGTCTTTCAAGGTGAGAGAAAAACAGAGCGAGAATATCTAGGACTTTGGGGCGGGGGCGGCAACGAACCCGGATCCCAAGCTCTGGGCCGCATTGCATGGGCATGGGCATGGGCATCGTTACTGACAAACCCCAGCCTCAACATATTCGACTGACTGACGCCTTACGGTGCTGCTACTGCTAGCTAGCTTCTTGTACAACACAACAAATCGATCATGATGCTGGTCCAGGTAGCGTCTGGTTGCGCGTCCGGGCCCGTCAATGACCGACTCTGTCTGTCTGACTCTCAACCCCCCGTACACGTCGGGTCGCGTTTCATGCCATCATGATACTATATCATGCCCAAGACAGGCCAAAGTGGGCAGACAGACAGACGCGGATGGTGTTCGAGGGTGTGGGCAAAAGGCCAAAGGGCTAAGCAACTAAGCCGCCGCCTTGCTGATCCACGAGCCGCTGGCGACTCTCGCGGTAGACACAGAACACGGCTGCTGCGACATGGATGAGAGAGAGGGTGCTCCTAGTAAATATTTCGATGCGATGCCACTCGAGGCCTGTTCCTAAGCTGCTAATTAGGCTGCTCCACTCTCTCATACAGCACACGCCCTCGGCCGCTTGCCATCGCACACACCCCCCAACGACGGCCGTGGCCTGGCGACCATCATCGGACCTTTCAAACCCCCAACGCCTGCACCAAGTACAAGAAGACGGCCTCGTCCCTTGGTTTCCAATCGTTCTCTCGCCTCAGTCCATTCCTCTCCATAATATCTTCTCCTTTCCTCTCTTGATTTGTGCTTGCATCTTTGTTTTTTTGTCAAACCAACGTCGCATACAGTATTCACTTAGACCACATCCCTGCTCGCTGGCCGAACATATTCCAAACACTTGGAGATTCGTTTTATATACACCATTCTCACAAACAAGAAAAGAAAACAAACTCAACTATCCACACATTGGAGCCGGCCTCCTTCATCGCCTTAATACGGTTACTTAATCACTTTTTCATTTTCACCCTCACAACACCACAACAACCGCCATCATGTCAGCGTGAGTTACACTCTCCATTGTTATGAGATACTCTTGTGCATCTTATGCTTACGCATGTCCAAACACAGTCTGGTAGCCGACGTCGCCTTCGACTTCACATTCCCCTCTCCCTCGCCCTCACTGGAAGATCCTACAACCCCTCCCATGGAGAGCGTGCCTCTCATGGAAGCCTACAGCCTCGACCACTACCCATCAAGCCTCCTGCAGCTGCCATACAACTCTCACAGCCGCCATGCTCGATCTGTATCCAAGGCTTCATCCATCTACTCAACAGTCTCTTCAGCCTCCGCTGCCGCCTCTGCGGTAGACTCAATAGCGGACTCGGTGTGCTCTCGCTTCACCACTCCTCCTCGCGCAAGCCCGCCCGTCCGCCAACATGGCCCCCTTCTGCTTCCCAAGATTCGCTCCCAGGATCAGGATATCAGTCAGCCTCACATGGCTCGCGCATCGCACTCTCGCTCCAGCTCCATCCGTTCAGCAAGAGCAAGGCTTGCCCATCAACAGTCCACCCCGCCTCCCCCTGCTTCCAAGCCTTTCCGCACGAGCCACTCCCGGAGCTACACCAACCCAGAGACCGTCGCCAACATGGCCTTTGCTCACATCTCACCTTTTGCTACGCCTCCCCCGCAGACGCAGGATGAGCCCACGGCTTTCCCTTCATCGCTCCTTGCTTCGCCTGCAAGCTTCGCCCATGACAGCCTGCCGCCGTCTCGCCGGACAAGTCTCAACCTTGACGCCGCCACCATCGACAAGTATGGCTATCCCACTTATCGTCAGATGCCCTTTGTGCCTGCCACCACCACAGCCTCGCAGCAGTCGGACTACATGTTCCCATCCTACCTTCCTCGTGCTCCGTCACCCTTGAGCCTGGCCACCGCTGCTACTCCTGAGCCAGCGCCGTCCACCACTCTCATGGATCACCTAACATGTCCCAACCCTGCTGCGTCTCTTGTCCGCACCATCTCCTTTCCTCTTCGGGATCCTTCAATTAAGCACTTCTGGTGGGATGTTCGCAGCGTCTCCTTATGGTCAAGCTTCAATGCCTCGGCCATCCTGTCTCTCCCTGGCGCATCTGCTCTGCTCAACTCTCCTGTGCCTGCTCCTCTGCTTCAGACACCCGCCTTCTCATCTCGTCACCCCGAGACTGAGGCTGCCCTGCACAGCATCTACGCCTCGTACTACCTCCCTAAGCTCAACTCTGCACTGGCCATCTCTTCCAACCGCCCTCTGCAGCTTTCCGTCCCCGCAAAGACGGCATCAGGTGTCAACGACCTCATCTTCGTTGCCAACGCCATGGGCGAGTCTTCCACCGCTGCTGCCATCTTCGGCGGCAAGCCCACGGCAAGAGTGGTCGGCCTGGTCCGCAGCTTTGATCGCTTCAACACCGGTATGCGAGCCGAAGGTAACATCAAGCGTGTTGACTACTTGCGAGGCCTTGCCGCCCTGCACTACGCGATGCGCGAGCATGGTTGCCGCTACGGCTTCATCCTCACCGAGATTGAGCTTGTCCTTGTCCGCGCAGGCACCGAGTCAACACCCTTCTTCGGCGACTTGGAAATCACCTCCGTCCAGCTCAACGCCGCTGTTTCCGATGCCGAGCTAGACTCGTCGGACAGCGTTCCCCTGACAGCCTGTCTCGCTCTCTGGGGTCTCTGCCAACTGGCCAGCGACCACACGCCCGCCGGCCACGCCCACTGGAAGGCCGAGATTGGCGCTCCTGCCGACGGCACCCGGCGCAAAGCCAAGGCTCGCGACAACTGGATTCCCAAGCCCCAGCTGGCCGAGAAGCGCGAGGCCAAGCGGAGTCGTGGCTGGGTGTGGCCTGAGGATCCCGTCGGGAGGAAAGAGATGGGCAAGAGGGGCGTCAAGTATGGTGGCTTGTGATGGGGGTTTCTGCAGAGATGTTTTATGCGGCTGGTTCCGTACTCTGCTCCCCTCGTTGCAACCTCCAGAGTGAAGACGCCGTTTTTAGTAATTTTCAGTAATTTTTTTCTTTCTTCTTTTTTCTTTCTCTTGTGGTTTTTCTTGGTTTTATGAATGAAATGACTCATATATATGTAGATAGCTACTTAATCAGACACTCTTTGAAGATTTTCTTATAATTCAATACCAGATGAGTTTGTTTTGCCTGGCAAAAAATTGGTTCTGTCGTGATTTGAACTACTGTGTGAATAAATGAGTGAATGAGTGAATGAGTGAATGAGTGAATGAGTGAATGAGTGAATGAGTGAATGAGTGAATG